>NC_133362.1:9639812-9701362 GCF_049309525.1 Garra rufa | reverse complement strand
CAAAAACAAAAAAAAACTAAATTACTAAACCTAAACTAAAATGAAAACTGAACATATAAAAAGCTAATTCAAAATATTGTTGAATACTAAACTATTGTGTAAATAATAGCTAGAATAATAAAACTAATACTAAATAAAGCAAATACTAAAACTACTAAATACTAAAACTTCAAAATATTATTATATATTGTACAAATAATACTTAAACAACACTGTTCTAATACTTAAACAAAAAAAAGTTACATTAAATAAAGTGTAAATACTAAAATTACTAAAATTTGAATTAAAAAAATTATATATTTTTTTTTAATAACTAAAATGACAAATATGACAAATAAACTTACTAAAATTAAAACTGAAAATATAAAGCCAATTCAAAAAATTATTGAATACTAAAATAATGTATAAATAATAATTAAACAACACTGTTCTAATACTAAAAATGTTTTAAGATTAAATACATAATAAAGTGTAATTACTAAATTACTAAAAATTAAATTAGGGCTGTCAAATGATTAATCATGATTAATCACATCCAAAATAAAAGTTTATGTTTACATACTAAATGTGTGTTTACTGTGTATATTTATTATGTATATATAAATACACACACATACATGTATATTAAAGAAAAATGTTTTAGATTTATATAGAAAATATTTATAATCCTAAATTAAATAGAAGTATAACTATTCATAGATATAAATATTTTTTGAAATCTATACATGTTTGTGTGTATTTATATATACATAATAAATATACACAATAATGCCACATTTAGTATGTAAACATAAACTTTTATTTTATTTACATTTGACAGCCCTAAATTAAATTAAAAATTAAGGATATATGTAAATAAAAAAAAATGAAAGGACAAAACCATGACACAATTACTAAAACTTAAACTAAAGTTAAAACAAAAAATCTAAAAATAATAATTCAACATATTAAGAAATACTAAAATATTGTATAAATAATTATAAAACAACACTGTTTATGATTCTAATATGTAAACAAAAAAATTAATTAATAAAAATACTAAAACTGAAATAAAAAGTTAAATGTATATATACATATATATTTTAAAATATTAAAAAAGACAAAAAATTAAAATGTGAAAAAGTGAAACCTGAAAATATAAAAATAAAAGCAAATTAAAAATGTACATAAATATTTAAATATAGCACAAATTCTAAAACAGCACAGTTTATGATTCTACTACTTGTCAGATTTCATTGTTGATTTTAAAATATAATCTTGACAAACAGTTATTACATTTCAGATATGGATTATTGTCTGTACATGTTACCAGGTTGGCTGTGGAGTGAACTGACTTTGTTCTAATCCTGCTCATTACTCTAATTCCAGCGATAAACGGAGGCGGAGAGGTGCATGCTACATTTTGTAGATGTTAGACGTGTCAGTTAGCATGTGGTCTATGTACATGTAGATTAGACTCCTAAACAACAGAGTGACTAGAGACACTTCACACAGATCTCACACAGAGAGCACATCCATCACATTTATCTCAATTAAACACACATTGTAAACAAGCGGCTCCGATCTGATCAACCACACCGACTCAATCAGCGCGGGTGGAGATAGCAGGCATGAAATCTGGACACAAACGGATTATCACACACACCAGAGACGAACATTCGCCTTCTAATGAACAACCTTTGTGAGGCTCGCGCAAATGAGAAAAGAGAGAAACAAAGTTAGAGGCGTCTCTTTAAACAGCTCTCGGCTCTTTTGATCAGTGCTGTGAAATTACTGTGTCAAACGCAACTGTATGAGAGAAGACAAGCAACAAATAAGCACACAATCCACAGGTCGCTTCACGCATGGGGCTGCACTGCAAGCTAGCTAGAATTGTTCAATCAGCGTAATGTGTGGCCTTGTGTTGTTGAAAATGCACTCACCCTCAGGCTATCCAAGGTGTAGATGAGTTTGTTTCTTCATCAGAACAGATTTGGAGAAATTTAGCATTACATCACTTGCTCTCCAATGGATCCTCTGCAGTGAATGGGTGCCGTCATGAATGAGAGTCACAATAATCCACAAGTAAAGCCTCAGTTAGAAGGTTTATATACAAGCCAGACTATGATGCAAATGTCAAAATGTATTAATTTACAAATCATGCACTGTGGTAAAAGTGTTTTGAGGTCATAGCATTGGAAAAGATATAGCTGAGGTCAAAGATTGAGGTCAGAATCTGCAAAATGTTAATTATTATTGTTAATTTTAATGTTAATTATTTTATAAGATCGTACAAAATGCATGTTATTTTTTATTTAGTACTGATCTGACTAAGATATGTCACATAAAAGATGTTTGCATATAGTCCACAAGAGAAAATAATAGTTGAATTTATAAAAATTACCCTGTTCAAAAGTTTACACACACTTGATTCTTAATACTTTGTTGTTACCCGAATGATCCACAGCTGTGTTGTTTTGTTTAGTGGTGTTTGTTCATGAGTCCCTTGTATGTCCTGAACAGTTAAACTGCATGCTTTTCTTTAGAAAAGTCCTTCAGGTCCCACAATTTTTTGGTTTTTCAGCATTTTTGTGAATCAGTGAGTGTTTGAACCTTCTGTAATAGTTGTGTCTCTCAGTTGTCTTCAGTGTGAAAAGATGGATCTAAAAATCATACAGTCATTGTTGAAAAGGATTCAAATACACAAAAATGCTGAAAACCAAAGAATTTGTGGGACCTGAAGGACTTTTCTGAAGAACAGCAGACAGTTTAACTGTTCAGCCTCAGTTAGAAGGTTTATATACAATCCAGACTATCATACAAATGTCAAAATATATTAGTTTACAAATCATACACTAAAAGTTGAGGTCAGAATCTGCAAAAATGTAAATTTTTACCAAAACAAGAGGGATTGTTCAAAATGCATGTTTTTTTTTTTTTTTTTTTTGTTTAGTAGGGGAAAGTGGGGTGGTTTGTGCCGGGGGGGAGAAGTTCCTCCCCTTGTTTCTAGAAAACCATAGAAGAAATTGGTCATGTGACCACATACTTTTGAAAAGCCATCCAATTTTACCTATCCTCCAAAGAAGAGAGACACATGGCATGAGGGCTAAGCACATTTTAGCTCAAAAAAATGTTTTTTGCCTTTCAAAGTAAAAATTATACGATCAAGGTTTTTTGATTGTTGTGTCTGAACAATTATAGATAAATTTGAAAATATTTCACACGTTTTAGTGCTTTAGTAGGCTACACAGTGAGTCTATACAGTTAGCATAATGTTAGCTCTAAACTACGGAATCGTGCTAGTCTTTCAAAATTGTCGGTCTGGGGTAATTTGTGCCAAAGGGGCAGATCTACCTACCTGCAGACTTTAGTTCCAGTCCTGCTCCAACACAGCTGTCTGTGATTATCATGTGCTACCTAAGAGATTAATTAGCTGGTTCAGGGGTGTTTGATTAGGGTTGGAGCTGAACTTTGTAGGATGGTAGATCTCCAGGAACAGGGTTGGGCAGCCCTTATCTAGACCCACATACCCACAGGGGATAATCTGTGTGAAAAGATGAGCATTACCTCATCAGTGTTTGATTTATCTGCCGTTTGTCAGTTTTTTAAGTGGCCTAAGTTACAATGGGATGTTCAGAAATGTTACATAATTGACAGACAGCGCTTTGTTGACAGACAGCATTCTAATTATTCACAAATATCATATATTGTGTATTTGAGTTTTTTGTGTTTTCTGAAAAAGTAGAAAACATGACATGCCAATAGTTTAATAGGGTAACGATATCTAAATAAACCTTAAATGAGCAATTTTGTATTGAATTTGTCTTGATTTTATATAGCATTACAGTTCATGACATTAAAATGTTCTTTTTAACTTAAATAATCATTGGCACAATTTACCCCAATGTATTCTCCCCAAAGGCACAACTTACCCCACACCGGGGGCAAGTTGTGCCATGAGACCACTTTTTTTCTGAAAGCTATAATTCTGAATCAGTTTATTTCAGATCCAAAGTTATTGTTTCCGGGGATGCACCGCATCCTGAAATATATGTACATGCTTAAGTTGGAGGGATTACTTTCATGGCTTCACTATAAAGTCACTTTGAGTAAAAACTGGCACAACTCACCCCGCTTTCCCCTACTGACCTGAATAAGATATTTCACACAAAAGACGTTTATATATAGTCTACAAGAGAAAATAACAGCTGAATTTATTTAAAAAAAAAGGACCCTGTTCACAAAAACCTTCAGCATTTTTGTGAATTTGAACCCTTTCCAACAATGACTGTATGATTTTGAGATCCAGCTTTTCACACTGAAGGCAACTGATGGACTCATTTGCAACTATTACAGAAGGTTCAAATGCTCACTGATGCTTCAGAAGGAAAAGCTATGCATTACGAGGATGTGGAATGAGGATGTCTATTTTTTTTTTATTTTGCCTAAATATCATGTTTTTTGTTTGTTTGTTTTTTAAGTACTGCCCTTCAAAAGCTACAGAAGATACTTACATGTTCCCCAGAAGAAAAAATTAAATTGACCCTGATCTTCAAATTCAAAAAGTTGACACCCCCTGCCTCTTAATGTATTGTTTTTCCTTCTGAAGCATCAGTGAGTGTTTGAACCTTGTGTAATAATTGCATATGAGTCTCTCAGTTGTCCTCAGTGTGAAAAGATGCATCTTAAAATCATACAGTCATTGTTGGAAAGGGTTCAAATACACAAAAATGCTTTAAAACTAAAGAATTTGTGGGACCTAAAGGACTTTTCTGAAGAACAGAAGGGACTCATGAACAACTATCAAAAAAACAAAAAAAAAAAAAAAAACAGCTGTGGATCATTCAGGTAACAACACAGTATCAAGTGTATGTAAACTTTTGAACAAGGTCATTTTTATAAGTGTAACTATTTTTTTTCTATTGTGGACTTTTTCTCAACTAGTACTAAATAAAAAATAACATGCATTTTGTATGATCCTTCTTATTTTGGTAAAATAATTAACATTTTGCAGATTCTGCAAGGTGTTTGTAAACTTTTGACTACAACTGTAGATATTGTATATAACCGACATGAACTTTGAAGTAAGAATCAGAAGCTAAGTAAACAATGTAGATAAAAGGGCTAATATAAAAATGTGGTGTAAAATATTTTCAATTACAACTTTGCACGATCCTCTGTTGTTGTGACGACATATTAAGGCCAAAAGCAATATTTGCATTGAGCGGCATGAGTGAAGTTGTAGAAACAGAAATCTCATTTGCTAACAAGGAATTGTGGAATTTTTCAAAACAGAAGAGGCAATTAATTGGTGCTTTCAAACAACACATCCTGAACCTTTAATCTCAGAACAGACATGAAATAGAACAAAACATCACAGTCGGATTATAACAAAAAGGGTCAATAAAGCTTGTCCATTGCAATTAACACATTTCTCTGCATGATTAAATATGTTGTTTGCGGTGTGAGTGAATCACTGATGTTCTGTGATGAGGTGAGCCTACAAATACTCACTGTGAAATTGTAAAGTAGCTAGATATATTAAACCAATAGCTTTATTTACAAATGTGGTTATTAAGGTGAGTCCTAGCTAAACGTGTACGGTATATTTATGAAATATGAGGGTATGGGGCAAGGTGATTTCTCAGGGTGGATTTATTTTCATGACTTTTAGTCCAATTCTATGTAAAACCTTTGAAGACACTTCCCAGTTTACGCAACACAATTCCAAAACGTGAAAACTTGCCCCAGCATGACACTGATGAAAAATACCCTACTTCTGAGAACAAACTCTGCCGTAATTATCTAGTTGAGTCTTATGAATCCACGCTAGCATGGTTTTATTGTTTACTAAACTATAAAAAAGAAAGAAAAAAATAATTTAATTGAATTTTAATTACATGTTTGAAATTACCATACAAAACCTTTGCTAGAGAAAACAAGCTAACTAACTAACTAAATAAATAAATAAAAATTAGAAAGACAGCTAATTTATACAAGCTGAAGACAAAGTAATGAATAAGGGAGTATGCAAAATATTTTGCTTCAAACAAGACAATGCCGTGTCTTGTTTACATGAAACGAGTCATTTACATAAACAGTATGATTCAAAATGATCCAATAAAATTAATTGGAACTTCCAGTATAAAAAGGGAAAGATTTTAGAAGAGCATGCCTGATTTTTTGGCTCAGTTGCCTTAAACCATATAAAGTCAGTGTTGGTAAAAAACTAATTTATGTATGCAAATTGTATATATCCAAGTTACACATAGTAACTGTGCAGTTAATTCTCATATTGTATTTTCAGTTTTGGAATATTTGTTCTCTCCCCAAATTTGTCACTAGAGAAATACAGTAATAATAATTTAATTAGAAGGGTTATATTGACCTTTTAAGATTTTGCTAACATCTACAATGTAAATTTATATTTTTGCTATTTTATTAAAAACAATTCAGAGGTAAATCAATAACAATTACATTTTAACAATATTTCTAGTGTAATTTATGAGATTTGTTCCAATTTTTCTTTGTAAAAGGCATCACACAGATTTTTGCGTACAGGATTCATTAGTCTAAATATACATTGAACCAAAATCTATCATAAGATCTTAGTTGATAATTCAGTATACTTTATTTTTGACAAAACATCCCATGTTTCGGTTGTGACTGCACATTATTAGTAGTGCGGTATTGTTTTGGTAGCGACCACATCACATTACAGAATTTTAACTTGCATACTAAAACACAACTGAAATACAAAAAATTGCATAACTGTACCAAAATGTTGTTTATTTCCCACAAATAAAGGAATATATGCCTTTTGTCACTACCGAAATACAGTAATAATAATTTCATTGGAAGGGTTATATTGACCTATTAAGATTTTGCTAACATCTACATTGTAAATATATATTTTTGCTATTTTATTAAAAACAATCCAGAGGTAAATCAATAACAATAAAATTTTTAACTATATTTCAAGTGTAATTTATGAGATTTGTTCCAATTTTTCTTTGTAAAATGCAAAAAAGTTCATCATACTGATTTCTACGTAAAGGGTTCATTAGTCTGAATATACACTGAACCAAAAACTCTTAGAAAGATCTTAGTTGATAATTCAGTATACTTTTATTTTTGACAAAACATCCCATGTTTCGGTAGTGACTGCACATTTTCAGTAGTGACAGTATTGTTTTGGTAGCGACCACATCACACTACAGAATTTTAACTTGCATACTAAAACAAAACTAAAACACACTAAAATACAAAAAAATGCGCATAACTGTACTAAAATGTTGTTTATTTTACACAAATAAAGGATTATGTGTTCCCTTTTGTCTCTACCGAAACAATAATGACATGTTTCGGTCTTGACTGTTTAAGTAGTGACAATTTTAGACCTAAAACCTTTTAAACCTAACACAAAGATGTTAATTAGTATATGGTTACCACAGTTCTGAACAGTGGAACACATATAAAAACTAAGTATTATAGAATAACCAAAAGAGTGTGCTTAATTGGAGAAAAAAATGTGTTTGATAGTGATGTTCTTAAAGTAACACACAGACTTTTCAGACTTTTGAACATGGGCCTATCTTCTTACAACTTAGTAGCTATGAGAGAGGGGGACACAGGAATATTGAAGATCAGGGTAAATTTAATCAATTTTGTCTTCTGGGGAACATGTAAGTATCTTCTGTAGCTTTTTAAGAGCAGTACTAAATTAAAAAAAAAAAAATATTTAGGCAAAATTTAAAAAAAAACACACATCCTCATTCTGTTCAAAAGTTTTCACCCCCTAGCTCTTATTGCATAGTTTTTCCTTCTGGAGCATCAGTGAGCGCTTGAACCTTCTGTAATAGTTGCATATGAGTCCCTCAGTTGTCCTCAGTGTGAAAAGATGGACCTCAAAATCATACAGTCATTGTTGGAAAGGGTTCAAATACACAAAAATGCTGAAAAACCAAAGAACTTGTGGGACCTTAGTTGATATCTTAGTTAAAAATTCAGTACACTTTATTTTTGACAAAACATCCCATGTTTTGGTAGTAACTGCACATTTTCAGTATTGACCGTATTGTTTCGGTAGCGACTTTATTTTCTCCAAATAAAGGATTTTGTGTTTACTTTCATCACTACCGATGGTTACCACAGTTCTGAACAGTGGTACACACATAAAAACTAAATAAGATGGAATAATTCCCAAAAAAGTGTTCTTAATTGGAAAAAAAAAAAGGGTTCGGTAGTGATACAAAGTTACAAAAAGACTTTTCATACTTTTGAACATGGGCCTATCTTCTCACACCTTAGCTATGAGAGAGAGGGGCACAGGAATATTTCCTGATCATAAATGTAGGGGTTGTAGTTAAAATCAGTCTCAGCCAATGGACTAAAACATACACTGTTTTGGTAGTGACATACAAATGCCTGAATGTACCTGTAGCATTTCAAATATGTATTTTAGGCTGAAGATTGATAAAATATATCAATAATCAGATTGATATAGATTTGGATACCTGGTCCTATTGTTCTGTAAATTGAAATTCTGAGCTTCCTTCCATGAATATCATCTATGTGCTTCCCTTCATCAGAGGAGACAGAAGAATGAGTGACTCCACCGTATCATAAATCTAAAATGAAGAGGATGATGTCTGCTCAGCTCGTCCTGTCATCAGTCAGTCTGTAATGATGGGGTCTCTTTTGAAGGCGGGAGGGCCCAGGGGCCCCATTTGGGCAGCCATTATAAATGAGGCTTATCATAGCAGCATAAACTGTCATTCAATCACACTCAGGCTGTCCTCTATACATCCTTTTATCAGCCTCTGTCTGTGGATTCATTCTCACACACTCACTGCATCCACACACACACATATATTAACATGCACGCTTTCACATTCACACACCTCATTTGGCATTACATGCTTTAATTACACAAACACACAAGGGCAAATTTATATGCAATCAAATGATCAAGCATTTTGTAATACAAATCACATTCGTCTTCCTGGAGGCAATGCATTTCTGTTAATACAAGTTTGCACCTGACTTACAGAACAGCTCAACACATTGTAAAGCATTATTTTAAATTAGTGACTTGTTTGAGATAAGATAGAGAGTTTATACTATACTAAGTGATTTATTTTCCTGTTGGTGATGGTTTTATCGATTTATTTATTTAAAATAGCACAAAAACATCATACAGTAATTAAAAACCCTTCACATTTATTCTACTCCACTGGGAAGAAGAGTGGTTTTAATTCCCCTGTTTAAGCCATTATCGATTTTATCTACAAATGAAAACTGTTTTATCAAAATGAGAGAGAAAAATTGCAGGTTTCAGCCGGTCTGAGTAAATAGCAAAAAATCATTATTTTACCAAACGTTCCAGCAGTTGTAATTTAGCAAGTGGAGGCGGTGAACAGGATTTTGTTGCTCTGTCGACTGACCTGGGAAACCTCTAAATGCAGCTGTTAATAATGATTTTTATTCTCTCTGTCTGGTTCTCTCTTTGCCTCTCATTCAAACTTAGCCTTTTTCTATCTTTTACTCACTCTTAATTATTGTTTTAATGCAAGTACTGTTTCGTGTTAATGGGTGTTTCATCGTGTATGAACACTTTTGGTCCTGCACGTGAGCTTTTAAAAATTAAACCTCTTTAAAATGTATTTACCACACAAATGAATTTATTGAATTTTTTAAAAGTTATTAATTAATTTATTAACAATGTCCAACAGTGAATACTGTGTGAACCTTAAAAGTTTTGTAGTTTATTAAAGTTCTTTAATTTTATTTATATTTTTTTAAAGAACACTTTGTGCCATGGAAGGGTAAAATAAATAAATAAATAAATAAAATAATGGAACCATATTTTATTTTATGCTTCTTCATGGAACTATAAATGCATATAAAGGACCTTTATTTTTAACCACATTGCTATTTGTTTTGTGATGGAAATTTAATGTAAACATTTCTACACATTATCAGAATAAAATGGTAGACTAACTTGTGGCTAGGCTGTAGTTAACATTTTATGTACTTTGTACTTTGTGTAATTTGACAGAATCATTGTTTTGCTGGAAATTATGTAAAATAAAAAATGCTCTGCTTACATGTGAAATTTAATTAGAAATTGAACTAGATTTTTTTTTTATGTGGTCATCTTCAGTGTTGGGGTAATGCATTACAAGTAATGCAAGTTACGTAATATTACTTTTTCCAAGTAACTAGTAAAGTAACGCATTACTTTTCAATTGACGAAAATATCTTTTTTAAATAAGTAATGCCAGTTAGTTTTTTTCCCCATTGATTAAATGCTCTGAGAAATTGTGAGTAAAATGTTACTTTAGTTCTAGAATAAATGTCAACATTCAAAAAAAATCTCACTCACTAAAAAAACAGATACAGTATTCCTCAAAATGCAAACCTGCAATAATAAATAATTCAAATATCCTTTGTATTATTTAATTGCATTTTAAGTGCTGCCAACCTTTGATGATCCAATGCATCCATATTGGATGGATGCAAGCAAAAATTACTCAAGGTTATCTAACATTTTGTTTTCCTTTCTTTTTTATTACTGAAGAGTTGGCATTTTTTCTTCTATGGTCTACTGTACTGATGTGAATTCACTTTTCTCTAAGCTTGAGGCTTTTTTTGCCAAAAATAAAATTTTTTAGATTAAAAACAAACAAGCAAGACCTGCCCAGATTTACAAAGTAACGCAAAAGTAACATAACGCATTACTTACCATAAAAAGTAACTAAGTAACATAATTAGTTACTTTTTAGGGATTAACTCAATATTGTGATGCATTACTTTTAAAAGTAACTTTCCCAAACACTGCCTATGTAACCGCAAACATTATTATCTAGAAAAATAAAACTTTTTTTTATTTCTGAGAAGGTAGCTGCATTCCACCATTTTTGAACTAATCCACTGTGAATGATTTAGTGACTCACTCATAAAGAAAGTTCCTTGTTGAATGGATCAGTGTTGCTGAATGAATCCATTGTGTGAATGACTCACTGACTCACTCATAAAGACACTTTGGTTTCCAGTGTTTTTGTAATGATTTGGTTTGAATGAATACGTGGCTGCATTCAAAAAATTCAATGTACTGTAACTTGCTAAAAGGTCTCCACAACAGACATGAAAAGGTGATACAAACTGTGAAAATTTTGTATCAACACTCTGGGAACACCAACAGGCCAATCAAATTGTAGGACTAGAACAAACCGCTCTATCAAACATATACAAATTAGTATATAAGCATGTCTTTGCAGCCAGAACAACATAGCCTAATATGCTTGTGCCAAACAAGGATATCAGTATCCTTTGTTCGCTATAACATCAATGAGTGTTTCAACCTCAGGCCAGCATCTATTGGACAGCAGTTTAAAATCTATTCATAACCCAATTTCCTCACAGAAATGCAAAGCAAAGTGTAAATTGTGAGGCTGATTGATTATACAGCAGGTATGAGTATACTTCATGGGAGCCACTTCAAGGGGGAGTAAAAAATCGATTAGACTGTTTATTTTGTGGGATTAAAGTCTTTCTTCTCAGCTGCCTGCACATTTTATCTGCTAAACAAAGTCTCTGCAGTGCTGCTGTAAGAAGTTATAGCTATTTGTGGCACAGACTATAAAAACATTCGATGTTTAAGATTCCCCAGGTCTTTTATATTAAAGGGCAGATATAGATATAGATTCATTGTTTTAAGCTGTATTATTTCCTTTGCTTCTGTGAAACACAAAAGAAGATACAAGGCAGAATGTCCAAACAGATCTTTTCCAAATTAAAGGGAATGGGCAGTTAAACTGCCCACTGTTCTTCAGAAAAGTCCTTCAGGTCCCACAGATTCTTTGGTTTTTCAGCATTTTTGTGTACTTGAATGCTTTCCAACAATGACTGTATGATTATGAGATCCACCTTTTCACACTGAGGGACTAAAGGACTCATATGCAACAATACAGAAGGTTGAAATGCTCACTAATGCTTCAGAAGGAAAAACAATGCATTAAGAGCCGAGGTGAAAACTTTTTGAATTTGAAGATCAGGGAACATATAAGTATATTCTGTATAGCTTCTAAAGGGCAGTACTAAATAAAAACAGACATGATATTTTGGCAAAATAAGAAAAACGTGTACACACCCTAACACCGTTCAAAAGTACACCCCTACCTCTTAATGCATTTTCCTTTTGGAGCATCATTGAGCATTTGAACCTTCTGTAATAGTTGTAAATGAGTCCCTCAGTTGTCCTTAATGTGAAAAGATGGATTTCAAAATCATTGTTGGAAAGGGTTCAAAATACACAGAAATGCTGAAAAACCAAAGAATCTGTGGGACATGAAGGAGTTTTCTGAAAAACCGCAGGCAGTTGAACTGTTCAGGACAAATAAGGGACTCATGAACAACTATTGCTAAACAAAAAAAAAAAAAAAAAAAAAACAGCTGTGGATCATTCAGGTAACAACACAGTATTAAGATTTAAGTGTTTGAACAAGGTCAATTTAATAAATTTAACTATTATGTTCTTTTGTGGACTATGTAACCATCTTTTATGTGAAATATCTTATTCAGGTCAGTACTAAATAAAAAATAACATGCATTTTGTATGATCCCTCTTATTTTGGTAAACTAATTAACATTTTGCAGATTCTGCAAGGTGTAGCCTATGCAAAATTCAACTCGAATTGGCTGGATCTAATTTTTAGCAATAGTTCCTGTTTTAATTATGTGGATTTCACAGCTTGCAGATGATCACTATGCAAAAGCTTCTTGGTCTTGCCACTCTTTATCCACTTTAAGAGCGGGCACAGCCATTTCACACACATATTATAGGTCTTGTCATCCAAGATCTTGTTCAAGTCTTCCTTTTTTCAGGTGTAAAGAAATCGTATTTTGAGGAAAACATTTCAGAATTTTTCTTCTTATAATGGACTTATATGGTGCCCTGAGTAAACTTCCAAAAAAATGCGATCGCAGCTGAGGAAGAAGGGTCTTTAAATTAAATACTTTTTAACCTCAAACACTCATCTTGACTTTCTCTCCCTTAACTCTGTATTCTGGGTTAAGACAGTTAGGGTATGTCGAAAAACTCCCAACGTTTTTTTCTCCCTCAACTTCAAAAATAATTTCAAAATCACCCTACATCACTACAGAAGTACCGACCTAGTCTTTGCAAGATGAACATGCAAGGAAGATTAAACAACCTTAACAAAAAAGGTAAAACAGCGATGTAGGACGATTTTGAGGTTGAGGGAGAATATGACATGGGAGTTTTTTGACATACCCTAACTGTCTTGAACCGGAAAAAAATGAGTTTAGGGAGAGCGAGACAAGACGATCGTTTGACATTAAAAAGTATATAAATAGTCTTTTTTAAATAAAATAGCCGATCGTTTCGTTAGATAAGACCATCCTTCCTTGGCTAGGTTCGTTTAAAGCTGCGTTTTGGAAGTTCAAACTCGGGGCGCCATTGAAGAAAAATCCTGAAATGTCTTTCTCAAAGAACATAATTTCCTTACGACTGAAGAAAGAAAGACAAGAATATCTTGGATGACAAGGGGGTGAGTAAATTATCTGTAATTTTTTGCCCTGGAAATTGAACTTCTCCTTTAAAAGGCCTCAGTTCCATCTTTGTGAAATTGTCAACATCTCCGAGTAAATCCGTCTCTGAGATAGCCCACTTCAGGCTTTACTCAAAACCTCTGGGCCAATCTGCGAGCTGTGAGGAAAATACCAAACTGCTAATTAACAAAAGCTATCTTGGCTATGATTTGGAAATAAACTCTAATTTAGTCCTGAAAGCAATTAAGCGAGTCTGTAATGGTAAAACAAATGATAGCAGAAGGTTAATGGGAAGGGAATTAAAATTGAGATTATGCTGATTAAAGCCAACTGTCATGTGGTCAGATGGAAGCAGAAAGAAATGAGGGACTGAAACAGAGACGCTCACAGGAAGGCAATGTTGAGCTGAGCAGCGACTGTTAAAGTAAAAACAGAGGTAAGGCATTGATACAAACTATTTTAAGACCAAACCAACGAATATATTAGCCAAATCGCTTTATTTGCGTGTCTGAGTTTACATGCAAGGCCTGAATGCTCATTTATAGCAGCCCTCTGTACAATACGTTTTGCCCTCATGTAATGTTACTGCTGACATTGATTTTACTTTCTCATTGTTTGTGGTCCCAGAGACCCTGGACAATAAAAGCCTTCAAAACAAACTTTCAAAGTTGTGCCAGCGTTAGCCATTAGCTAATGCAGCACAAGCAAAGCACAAAATGGCTATCCGTGAGTGAAACCTGTGATTACATGTACCAATTTGTTTTAATGCAACCCTGTCAGAAAGCTTTGTGTGGATACGTTTGTCAATACTTTGCTTGGATGTAAAATCGCAAACTTTTAGAGTAGCGCTAACTTTAATATTAAGTTACCTAAAATAAACAGAGGCTGTTGTTTGTGTTTATACGCTCATATTTTTTGTTTTTCAGAAGCTAACTCCAAAAGTCTGGTTTAGTCGCCCTCATTTTGGTAAATTACTGAGTCTTTGACTCATTATTTCACATACGTTTGCCCTGCTACATTCCTGACTGGTTATAAATTCTAGTTTAGTGTTCGGGAGGAAATTCATTTTCTTTCCATTACAGGAAGAATTAATGTTAATTTTACAGTGTCAGATTTATTTTATGGTGTCACAGTAACAATGGAAAGGTATAATCCTTCAACTGGCTCACAATAGCAGTAGATTTAGCAGTTTCTATGAACACTGAACACTTTAGTTGAGCTCAAAAGTGCAGCAATGTTCTCCAAATATACTGTTTTTAGTATATAATCTAATTTAGAAGTACATGTGCATGTTGACAGGAAGTAAATAATACATGCATATGTTTAATGAAGAAGAGAAGAAACACTATATGCTCACTTTGAGATTAATATTAACATTAGTAAGTGAATAAAATCATAAGCGCACACAATGCACTATTTTTTTTCTTCCATGGTGTTTGATTTTTCCGTCAATGTGGCACATGTCATGTAAACCCTTTTTCGTCTTGCTGTGTTGCACGGCCTTTATTGACATCCTGTGAAAGCTTTTCATATTGCCAATACTTCCTCCGTCAACAACTTTTAGATCGGGCCATTTGTTTTCATCTCTGTAACTGTTTGGTGTTTTGAACTATATATGTTGACAGCAACTGTAACTCGCTGGCACTCAGCAATTTTTCTTTTGTTTGCAGCACCTGCAGTAAGACCAGGGGAAATGTTTCATCAAGAAAATTTCTTCAAGGTCAGATTTTCAGATCTCACTTTATAAACTTATATTGTACATTTGTTTGTGATGAAGTCTACAAGTATAGAATTACAATAGTTTAAGTTAAAAGGCCTTAATGATTAATTTGCTTCTTAATAACACACATTTTTTGTTTCAAAAGTTGTTAATTGATGGACTGGTGTCTTGTGGGATACTTGTGAACTATTGTGATGTTTTTATCAGGTGTTTGGACTCTCATTCTGATGGCACCCATTGACTGCAGAGGATCTGTTGGTGAGCAAGTGATGCAATGCTGAATTTCTCCAGATCTGTCCTGATGAAGAAACAAACTCATCTACATTTTGGATAGCCTGAGGGTGAGTACATTTCAGATAATTTTCATATTTCCTTTAAAGCCAAAACCTTCTCTATAATCTCCAATAGTTGTAAACTTATTAAACATTACTGAATATATTTAATTATTACAATTACAATCATGTTCACATCTGCACTGTAGTGAACTAATACACTACCAATCAAGCTCTTCTGCTCACCAAGCCTGAATTTATTTGATCCAAAGTACAGAAAAAAAGTACAAGTTTAAAATATTTTTACTAATAAAAATAACTGTTTTCTGTTTGAATATATTTTAAAATGTAATTTATTTCTTTGATTTCAAAGTAATATTCTGATGAAACATTTATTATTGTGTTGAAAACAGCTGAGTAGAATTTTTTTCAGTTTTTTTTTGATGATTAGAAAGTTCTGATGAGTAGAAAAACAGCATTTATCTGAAATAGAAGTCTTTTGTAACTTTATAAATGTCTAAATCATCATTTTGTAACATTATAAATGTCAAAATCATCATTTTGATAGTGATACAAATGATACTGAATCCAAGCTTTTGAATATTACAGTGTATAATGTTTCAAAAACTTTTTATTTTAGATAAATGCTGATCTTTCTATTATTCAAAGAATCCTAAACACACACACGCATATTTGTGTATATATATGTGTGTATATATATATGTATATATATGTGTGTGTATATATATATATATATATATATATATATGCATATATATATGCATAGAATGTTTTCTGAAGAATCATGTGACACCGAATACTGGAGTAATGATGCTAAAAAATGTAGCTTTAATCACAGGAATAAATTATATTTTAAAATATATTCTAAAAGAAAAAGTTAAATAGTAAAATATAGTAAAATATTTCTAAATTGTGCTGATTTTTCTGTACTTTGGATCAAATAAAATATGCAGTCTTGGTGAGCAGGACAGACTTCTTTAAAAAAAAAAAAAAAAAATACTGTTCAAAAACTTTTGACTGGTAGTGTATGTTATATAGTAGTCCAAAAGTTTGTGACCACTAGTGAAATGTTACTATTTTAGGGCTGCACAATTAATCAAATTTCTAGCCACGATTACAAAAAACTATTTTAAAAAAAGTTCATTATTCTGCATGCTTAAGAGGCATGTTTAGAGCATGTCACTTTGTGAAAGGTGAATTGATATTATCGTGGGCACATCAAAATGCTGAGAATAATTATTTACAACAAATTATTCAGAATTATGAATGCATTTTAAGATGACATTTCCCGTCAACTGGTCACAATGCACAACACCACTGTATGCCGTGTCAAAGACAAAGTAATTGTCGCAATTACAATTTCAAGTTCAAGGGAATAATCAACAATTATCATTTTTGTCATAACCATGCAGCCCTATACTATTTGAATGTATTTCTCCTAATTATGTTATCAGGATAATGTCAGACTTTTTAACCCCATTTACATAAACACTGCATTCATAATTTTTCCTGTTTGGAGTATAAACATTGTGCAGTACCTACTTTTGGAGTCCATTATGCAACATGCAATTGTACTAATGGAAATGTGGACTTCACACTCTGTTTCTGCATTAGCCTTCTTAACATACCGGTAGTCATATTTACTGTACGTGAATGCAAGATCATAATTTATTTAATCAGAAACCATTTTGCTTTGCTTGATAAAAGTGTTATATTGATTAAAATTAATGAAGGAATTAGGTGCAAAGAAATGTGTACATATGGTTCCTGCTCTGTTGTTTGGTTTCACGCATGAGAAGGATATTTGATGTCATATTGTTCGAGACCATTCTTCAGATGTTCAGTCTGTACGACGGCATTATCTTCTTGCAAATGAGGCCATTGTGAGTGAGTAATGTTTGCAGCATGGTCTAGGAGACATAATCTTGGAGGCTATAAAGACATTGTAGGTTGAAGGTTTTCTTCAAGTGTAAGCCTACGGTGTGTATATATATATATGTGTAGGAAACAGGGTGAGAGATGGACTCATCACAACATTTGAGTGTTTCCCATTATTCAAGGGTCTAGGTTTTGTACTATGACCTCGAATGGTTTCAGAAAAACAGCCCTGCCGTAAATTTTAGCTTTGTAAAGCACATAACATATAGTTTTTGAATTCGGGGCAGAGAGGTGCCGCTTCAATTCGGTGGCAATTTTTGAGGCTGTACTTTGGTGGCATTTAGTGACCATCCTGTAAAATGTCCGCTCGTCCCTGTCATTGATCTCTGACTTGTGACCACATCTCCATTTACACTCTGCCTGAGGGCTACCGCTGTCAGCGTCAGCACAGTCCACTGATATAAATCCAATCCTTTGATATCAGCACACTAAACACCGCATCCGGCTTTTAACTTCTTATCAGGTTTCCCAATACCTGACCCATGATCTTCCACAGCTTTTAAATGCTTATCAAATACAACATTAGATTCTAAAAATCTATTATATAAGTTTTATATGTTCTTTTGATGTTGCTGGTCCATTTATTGTAATTGTACACTACCATTCAATATTCATTTATTTTCTTAAAACATTTTTGAAGTTATGCTTATAACGGCTGCATTTACCGGGGTTACTATAGTAACTAAAACAGAAAACATTTTTGTTACTTGAAATAAATGTTGACTGAAGTGTGTATATAAACACTCGCATATAAATGTATTATTCAGCTAGTTTTCAAGGCAACATTTCATATTTTTATTTATTTGAGATGTTCTGAAATAAACTAAACTAAATGTGAAATAGAAATGAATATAAACTATATACACTGCCAGTCAAAAGTTTTTGAATAGTAAGATTTTTTTTTTTTTTTTTTAAGAATTCTTCTCACCATATTGCATTTATTCAATTCAAAATACAGAAAAAGTAGCAATATTGTGATTTTTTTTAAATTTTGTTTTAAAATGTAATTTATTCCTGTGATCAGAGCTGAATTTTCAGCATCATTACTCCAGTTTTCATGATCCTTCAGAAATCATTCTAATATGCTTCTATATTTTGCATATTTTCTGTTCAAGAAACATTTATTTTATTATTATTATTATTATTATTATTATTATCAGTATTTAAAACTGAGTAATTTTTTTTTCAAAATTTTGTTGATGAATAGAAACATCCAAAGATCAGCATTTATCTGAAATAAAAAGCTTTTGTAACATTTTTACATTTTAATTTCAAATTATATTAAAGAAATTAAATTGATAAAAAGTGATGATAAAGATATTTTTACAAAAGATTTATATTTCAGATAAATGGTGTTAATATTAATAATAATGTTTTTGAGCAGCAAATCTGAATATTATAATGATTTCTGAAAGATCATGTGACTGGAGTATTGATGCTAAAAATTCAGATTTGAAATCACAGGAATAAAATATTTTTTAAAATCTATTCAATTAGAAAACAGTTATTTATATTTTAAAAACATTTCAAAATTGAGGCAGAAAGAGACTTCTTAAATCTTAAACTAAAAATCTTATTGTTCAAAAACTTTTGACTGGTAGTGTAAGTTTATGTACAAACAACAAAAAACACTAAAAATGGTGACAAACACACAACACGATTACTAAAACTCTAACTAAAATTAACATGAAAGCAGAAAATATACAAATAAATAATGGGCTTTATAAAATAATAATAATAATAAAATATTAACAAAATGTATAATAGTATCTTAATGATATTAAAATGATACTGTCATTTTTTTTTTTAAATAAAAAATACAGTAAAATAGTAATATCATAATTTTAAAATATTTTTCTATTTTAAAATATTAAATGTATTTCTGTGATGCAAAGCTGAATTTTCAGCATCATCCTTCAGAAATCACGAAAATATGCTGATTTGCTGCTGAAGAGACGTATTATCATTATCAATATTGGAAACATTTGTGCTGCCTCATACTTGTGATATATTTTCCAGATTCTTTGAATTAAGTTGAAGTATTTTGGAACATCTTTATAAATGTCTTTGTCTCTTTTAATCAATTAAAGGCCTAAAAAATAAGTGTTATGAAGAAAGAGAGAAAGAAAGACTTGCTGTATTATAATATCATGTTGAATATAAGCCAAATTCTCTGGTTGCTGATATTAGATTGCTCAAATTTAACATTAAATAAATTGAAACTCCAATTGTTTCTAGCTGTTGAGTAGTTATTTCAGACCTTGCTGTGGTTATTTAGTGTCATCGATTGTGAGTTCAACAGTTACTCCTGTATTCCATACACACATGAAAGAATCATTTCATGGATAATTTGAGGGATAAGCGCACAAGCCCATGAGAAAGGAGGCGGGGGAAATGGGCAAGTTGAAAATGCAGAGGAAGACCCAACAGTACTTAAATGTCACTTCCTCAAGGGACAGAAGAAAATCCGGTGAAGTGCTGGATCAGCATATGAGAGAGTCATCTGGCACTGGGGTTCTCACTTCAGCTATTGGCAGAAGACGTGTAAGTAATGATCTAGTATGGTGTTTCAGCTCGGAAACCATGCTTGCGGAAACAATCTGAAGAGATTACAGTAGCAGAAAGTCCCATAGAGGTTTACATTTGCCAATTCCGCTTCACAGACACTTTAGTATATCAGCTGAAATGATGGAATGATGAATGTTTTCACGTATAATAGGCTTATATCATACCTTGTAGAAATTTGGCACTAACATAATAAGATGACACACTTAGGAGGGAGTTTACCAAGAGTCAATTGTGTCCTTTGATAGCATAGTTCGTTTACACAGATTTAACAGATCTAACATAATTTACAACTTGTAATGAGACAAACATGCTAAAATTAGATCTGATTGCGGTATGCACTAGGCAGTTTGTAAAGAGGTGAACATATAGACCAATTATAAGTTTGTAAACATTCGGGTTGCGCGTGCATCATGGTTGCAGAAAACCTGGGAGAGATAGCCTTTATGGATAAAGAATTACATGGATACAGTACAAAATACTTAATTTAAAAAAGATTATAGATTATTTTGATTAGATGTCATTTTCAAGATGTTCTTCGCTTATTACAAGAGCTTGTCACCCAGCAAGAAGCACTATTATTCAACGAAATTGACGTTAGATAGTGGGATAGTCTTACAGATTCGAAACGGATGACGTTTTTTATAAGCAAAGCCTATAAGTGGCAGAAAACTCACTATTTTTGAGTTAAATCAAGTTATAAAGAGAAACTTGTATTTGCAAGGAAAAACAGTCAGAATTGTGAGATAAAATAAATGTTATGTAAAAATGTTAATAGTAATAATATTAAATAATATTTAATGCTATAACTGTAGGGCTAATACAATACGTCCCCTATGAACAGCATATGTAAATATATTAAAGTTCACTTCCAGAACAAATTTATGAATAATGTACTCACCCCCTTGTCATCCAAGATATTCATGTCTTTCTTTCCTCTGTCGTAAAGAATTTTTTTTTTTTGAAGAAAACATTTTATCACTTTTCTCTACATAGTGGACTTCAATGGTGCCCCGAGATTGAACTTTCAAAATGCAGTTTAAATGCGGCTTCAAAGATCACAACCGACGAAGAAGGGTCTTTATCTATTTTAGTTGTTTTTTTTCTTTCTTTTAATACAGTATATATATTTTTTAACCTTAAATGCTCGTCTTGTCTTGCTCTGCCTGAACTCTTCTGTTGTTTCAGTTTCCAGATGGTTAGGGAATGTTGAAAAACTCCCATCTCATTTTCTCCCTCAAATTCAGAATCGTCCTACATTGCTGTTTTACCTTTTTTGTTAAGGGTGTTTGATCTTTGCATGTTCACTTTGCAAACACTGGGTTGGTACTTCTGCAGCCATGTACAATGATTTTGAAATTATTTTTGAAGTTGAGGGAGAAAATAAGATGGGAGTTTTTTTGACCTACTCTAACTGTTTTGAACCAGAGATGCACAGACTACTCATGCACATCCCAGAGAGAGACAAGACGAGCGTTTGAGGTTAAGAACTATATATATATAACTGATCGTTTCACTAGATAAGACCTTTTCTCCTTGGCTGGGATTGTTTACAAACGCATTTGCGTTTGTTTGAAGCTGCATTGAAACTGCATTTTGAAAGTTCAAACTCGGGGCACCATAGAAGTCCACTATATGGAGAAAAATCCTAAAATGTTTTCCTCAAAAAACATAACTTCTTTACGACTGAAGAAATAAAGACATGAACATCTGATCGCCATTGTGTCGACTGCATCTATGTTCGTGCAAATCATTCCTGATTCAGCTTCACCCACAGCAGAAGTGAGTATAAGGGTTTTTATGCATCTTTGCAAACAGCCTTTCTTAATAATGTGCTTGTTGGCAAGTTTCACTGCTAAATGCGGCTAAAGCAAACATTACGGCTCATAATCCCACATCAGAGAGGGGCAGGGTGAGCAGAGCTCATTTGCATTTAAAGTGACCATGGTAAAAGGTAAAGGGTGTTTTATCACACTTGCTATTGAGAATTTTTAACCAAAGTATATTATAGACTTTTCATTAAGACCCTAAAGAATCATATGAACTTGTGGAAAATGGGCATTCGATGACCCCTTTAAGGTTAAGAAGTATATAAATTGTAATTAAAAAAAAAAATAACCGATTGTTTTGCTAGATAAGACCCTTTTGCCTCGGCTAGGATCGTTTACAGCCGCATTTGATCGTTTGAAGCTGCATTTCAACTGCATTTTGGAAGTTGAAATTCAGGGCACCATAGAAATCGACTAATGACAAGAGGGCAGGGGCGTAGATTTAGGGTGGACGGAGGGGATGTGTCCCCACCAATATCCTCCGACTATTGAAATGTCCCCACCAATAATTTAATCCACTTAAAAATGAAATAAAAAATCGCGCTGTCAACATTAACCTAGACACGCAGGAAGGGATAAATCACGTTCTCTCCTTGAGTCCTCCCGCCCCCAAAACACATATGAACATTTTGATTGGCTGTGCCTTTCCCTGCTATCATGTGGCTATGGCTGCGTTCAGATAAAAGCAGCGTCAAATGCAGTGGATTTTTTTTTTTTCCGTGCAAGAAGGTGTGTTGGGTGACATACATGTGAGGATGGCGGCAGCAAAAAAAAAAAAAGAAGCTAGACATAAGGAACTTTTTTTCAAAGAAAAGTGTAAGTCTCTTCAAGTTCGCTAGTGAATCCATCAAAGTCCATCAAAGTAACGACAACAGTTAACGTTAATGCTAGTGGGGTTTTTTTACCGCTTTGACGCACATTCATTATAGCAGGGCAGGCTATAGTCTGTGAATACGGACTTAAAACTAACAGCAGATTAAACAGCTCAATGTAAAAGTATAAATATCATTAGATTAGGAGAACTGACAGAGATCATGACTATTTGTCAGAAATCAGTCTTGTGAAAGAAATTGATATGCTACATACTAATATTGCCATGGCTACAATTTTGTTGACAGTTCACCAATAGACAATCCACTTGGCACAAATAGTTAAAATGCATTCACTGACTTGGCAAACATTAATGATTTGATTTGAGATTTGCACACTAAGACTCAGAAAAAGTGAAATAAAATGCTGTTTAAATGGCATGTGTTTCTTTATTAAACTATCTTTTTGTCAGTTATTAAACATGCCTTTAACATTACACTATTCCTTAATTTAACTTAATTGCATTTCGAGTGGATTAATATCAGTCGAAGCATTGCTAGTATTAATGTAAAGTGATTTTGCATTTTGCAGCATATTAAAAAAACATGCATTCCGTGGACAGAGTTGGGGTGGGGCAGGGGATGGGGGTGGAGTCATAGGTCCCCACCAATGTCCAGAGCAAATCTACGCCCTTGCAAGAGGGTGAGTACATTAACTAACTGTAATTTTTTGTTCTGGAAGTGAACTACTCCTTTATGTAGACATTTACTCGTCTGCGTTTAGCTTCAAATGGCGTCCATTCCAATTTTGACATCAAAAGGAACAACAATTTTTTTTTTCTCTTATTCCATGGATTTTACCCATTTCCCTTCACTTATTACCAATGTTTTTCTGCATCCATATGCGCACGCAGCTGCAAGTGACATACTCTACTCTAAATTGCTCTATACGCTCACATAGCAATGCATTAATTATTTAATGCTAATTAGTCCTTCATGCTGTTATATAATCTTATGCCATAGTGGTCCATAATGTGAATCAGGTAAAATGTTTAGTTTGATTATTGGTTCACAAGTGAACAAGATGCATGGTTTTGCACTGAAATACAGCAGGCTGAAGTGGTGCAACTTTTTTTTTTTATAGTATGAGATATTATGTTTAGTACTGTTCTCAACATTATTGATGTAGTGTGATTGCCTGCGAACAGCTTGAAAGAATTTACCACGGGTCTTCCTAAGCAAATAGCTTTTTTTTTATGAACCGCTGAGCTTATATCGGTCTTTCAATCTTTAATTGTGTTTTTACGACATGGACAGAGGACAAGACAATCATCAGAGCAAACCAAATCAAAAACTAAAAAGCTGAGGGAAGCGATGAGAGAATTTTTAGTGCGTGCCTCTATATGAGGCAGCTGGCTTCTTATTTTGCTCTGATGTATTTGATAAATCAAAATCCAATCAGTCTACACACTCTCTGTGTTTATGAGAGCTTCACCTCCTGGTCACAAATATCTGTTGTTTTCTTGTAAGAAGTTTTGAGGAAACCTACTCTCCTGAAGTTAAAGGAGCATCAGGTAAAAAAAATAAAAAATCAATCGTGTGATTGTGCGCTATGAAATGCTACACATAGACGTGTCAATTTTATCTCTTTTATTTTATCTAGTTTATTTTATCTCTGGAGGCAAAAACACAAGATGTGTGACGCGTGTGTTATGATATGCATGAAAGATTTGCTGAAGAAAATTTGTTCGTGCAAAACTCACCAGGGTGATTCCATGGTAAGTCTGATTGATTTTTCTATGTTGTGGCCATGGGCGTAGAATACTATAGCTCATATTTAAATTTTTTAATAAACATAAACACACTTGTCCAATGAAAAAGTGCTGGGGATAAATTTATGCTTCATTTAAAGTGTCTCTGCCACCTGCACTTTTTCATTCGACAAATGTTCACATTTATTAAAATATTAGCTATACCTGCATAAACGTAGATATATTTACAGTGTATTTTCATAACTCGTTTCTAAACAGCAGTCACCTCTAATGTTGTACACTATTTATTTCTATATAATATCATTTAATGGTGAAAACAACACATTTTATTTTATTTTTAATTAATGCATTATATCAATTAAAAATTAAGCAAACTCAGAAAAGGCATTAAAAATACAAAGAATGGAGGCAGATTAATGTTCTCTGGTGGAAAGAATTAAATCAAACCAAAGGTAATGCCACCGTTTCCCCACTGATGCTAGTTCGTTTTATTTTACCAAATAAATAATAATAAAAATAATAATAAATCTCTTCTGATCACAGAGCATGTTTATTTGATCCAAAGTACAGCAAAAACAGTGCAATTTTGAAATCCTTTTACTATTTAAAATATTTCCTATTTGAATATATTTTAAAATGTAATTTATTTCTGTTTCAAAGCTGAATTTTTAGCATCATTACTACAGTCATGTGATCCTTTATAAATCATTCTAATATTCTTATTTGCTTTTTAAAAAATTATTATTATTATTATTATTATGTTGAGTTTTTCAGGTTTCATTCAATAGAAAGTTCAGAAGAACATCATTTATCTGAAATAGAAATCTTTTGTAACATTTGTAAATGTCTTTATCATCACTTTTGATCAATTTAAGCATCCTTGCTAAATGAAAGTATTCATTTCTATAATCATAATTAAATAAAAATAAAAAAAGCTTTTTTCATTAAAGATCTTTGGATCTTTTTGTTCAAAGAATCCTGGAAAAAAAAAGTACTCAACTCTTTTAAATATTGATAATATTGGCAAATCAGCATATTAGAAGGATTTCTGAAGGATCATGTGACACCAAAGACTTGAGTAATGATCCTTAAAATTTAGCTTCAATCACAGGAATAAATTACATAAAAAAAGTCAAATACAAATTATTTTTATTTTACATAGTAAGTTATTTTAAATAGTAGAAATATTTCACAATATTAATGCTTTTTCTGTATTTTGGATCAAGTAAATGCAGGCTTGGTGAGCAGAAGAGACTTCTTTAAAACATTAAAAATCTTACTGTTCAAAAACGTTTGACTGGTAGTGTACATATACATACAGGGTTGCATTTTCATACTTTTATTAGGTTTTGCATTTTAGTGTATATTTAGACATGCTCACAGAACTTTTTTCTGTTTTGTTTTTTTTTGGCTCAACTAACTGGTAAACCATTTTCAACACATCCTTTGATCTCACTCTCTGAAAAAAATCACGTTATCAGAGCCCTTAAGAATAGAATAAAGATGGTGATTATTAATGTTATCTGCTATTTTGTTTTTAAATCAAAGCTGTCTGTTTTGTTTTAGATCATTTGAACCATTATGCTGCCTCAGAAGTCCATTTATTTAATGCGTAAACACTGCAAAGTCATTGTCTGAAGCAACAAGTAAACTCCCTAAGCTTTTAGCAGCCTGCCTACTCTGGAAAAAAAGGTACAAAAGCTGTCACTAGGGCAGTACCTTTTTTAAAAGGTATAACCATTAAAATACTTATGTACACTTGAGGTACTAATATTTACCTTTTAGGGGTAAATAAGGTACAGAGGTTTACCTCTTGAAATGGCACCAACGCAGTGACAGCGTTTGTGCCTTTGTTTCTGAGACTGTGAGTAAATAAAAGCATTTTCAACAAGTCAACAACCTGTTTCCACCCATGGTGCTGTGCCAGTTTGTTTAACATGATTTAAAACTGCAAGGTTGTAGATTGTTTTGAGTATATAAAATGAATTTATTTCATATCTGTCTTTTGCCGGGCACAGAAGCAATCATTTTCTTACACAAAGACTGGTGTATTTGCTTGATAATCACGAGCAGATTCTTGCGGAGCAGGGCTGGTTTCAGAAGGTCCTGGGTGCAGGGTTATAAAAACAGGAGCAGTCCTCTGGAGAGCTGTGCTAAAGAGAGTCCTCTCCAGTACTCCACACATGACATTTAAGAGATTCACTGAAAGGTTAGGCTTTCTAACACACACACTTGCCTGTATGCTTGTGGGCTCTCCATCAGAAAATAAGTAATACTCACAATATGCCACTTTTCAGACTCCTCTGCTTTTCTCTTTTCTATATTAGGATTCAAAATGCATTCAATGGCTTGATAAACAATTTACATTAATTAGCATTTACACATAGTTACGGTGGTGTTCTCTGATTAGTGACTAAGAGCATTCAGATTTGCAGTTGTATGTGTATTTCCTGTCTGTTGTCTTTTACTTTGTGTTTTAGTCTTTCTATTTGGTTTAACTGAATTTCTATGCCAGGACAAATAAGTAAGTGTAAGATGAATGACAATTTAATGCAATAATCCCATTAATAAAATATAATTTTATGTTTTGTCTTCAAAATATAACTTTAAATATACATTTATGTTTTAATCTCCCTTTTAAAAACATGCAAAAGCATTTCTCATAATTAGTTTTTAAATAAATAAAAAAATCGAATAGTTCTATGAGTTTATTTAAAATGAAAAGTTGGATGAATGTCAGTTTTGTTATTGTTAGCTGAAACTAAAACTTATTTTTTATTAGAAATGAAGCTGATATAAAATGTAAAATAAAAATATTAGGTGAAAAACTTTAGAAAATGTTGGAGATGTCAACCTTGGCAAGTGTAAAATTATTAAACCTAAAACTGAAATACAAATGAAGCTAAATAGAAAATACTATTAATACCTAAAGTACAATTAAAGTAAAAATTTAAAATCTAAAAATGAAAGTTAATAAAAAACTATAATGGTACATAAAAAATACCAAAAATTAGCATGTTGTAATAAATAAACAAAATGTACTCTTAAAATTGGATGGTATAGCGTAAATATATGTATATAAAAATAAAAACGGTGTCGAACAAGTTGTGCCAAAATAATGTTGTACCCTATCATGAGCCACTAATTAAAACAGAAAGTAATAATTGTTCGCTTTGTGGTTTTGTCATTAATAAAGTTGAAAGCATGCAGCAGAATAGGAGAACTCATCTGTGCATGATTTCTTTTGCTAATATTGCTGCAACAGATTGGTGAGACTTGTGTGTGTGTGTGTTCGAGCCCATTGTTTTTATCATTAGAGAGTGGATGAGACTCTTTTGTATTCATCTGAAGTCGTCTTCCTGTGTTCACGCTGCACGTTTGTGTCGATGTTGAGGTTGCTCCTGTCATCAAATCTAGACACCTGTTGTGTCACATGAATGTTTTCTCTCCTTTTCTCTACTTTTAGCACTAAATATGGAACAAACCCATTCCCCAGGGACTAATTAACCAATATGGCTGTTTAAGAACATCCCCTCCAACCCATTAACTTCCTGTTTGCTGCTCTTCTTCAGTAACATCTCTAATGACTCTGAGTCATGTTCTTCTCCATATGGTTGGAATTAATTCATGCTTATGGATCGCTTGAAATATTTAGTGCTCCAGATCCATAGTACATCTAGACACATACAATTCCTTCCTTCTTTCCTTCCTTTCTTCATAATTGATAAACTATAGGTGCGTTCACACCATGTTGAAATTACTAAAGTTTGAGGTTTCAACATGTTTAAACCATTAATGTCCTTGTGAAACTTGTAATTACAGCTTGTGAGATGGGACTTTTCTGCTCCTACTTGTACAACGTGACCGCTGTACTACCTGACCACTGCAAATTAATTTAGGTGTTGATAACAGTGCTATTAAAACGCATAATTCTCAGTCTGAGGATTTGTGAACAGCTTCAAATAGAAAGTCACTTGTCATCTCGAGCCTATGGCAATTGCGACGTGGCATAAAAAAAAAATTAATTAGAATTTGTTTTATAGTTTCAATTTTGTTGTGTTTTAATTTGATTCGTTTTTTGTTTGTTTTTTATTAAGATAAAATGAACAGTAATCCCATTAATAAAATCTAATTGTATATTTTTAGAATTGTATTTCATAATTTGTCTAGTCCAAAAAGTATTTTGAATTCATTGAATTTATTTAAAAGGAAAAGTTAGATATATGTGAGTCGTTGTTGTTAATTAAAACCATTTTATTTTTTATTAGTTTTTAATTAATATAAAATGAATCTTTAATCCCATCAATAAAATATATTTGTATAATTGTGTATTTCATAATTTGTGCGCAGTCAAAAAAAAAAAAGGATTCTATAAATGTATTTTTTTAAAAAGTTAGATATTAAAAATTAATTAAAACTATTTTATTTTTTAATATAAATAAAGATTATAAAATTTGTAAAATATTAAATGAATTCTTGAAAATTTAGTTAACCTTGGCAACTCACTAAAATAAAAAAAATTGAAGTAAAATTATTAAACATAAAAACTGAAATCTGAAAAAAATTAACCTAAATAGAAAATGATAATAATCAAAATAATAGTAATGAAAAATACTAAAATATATATATAAAAAAAAACAATTAAAATATAAAAATTAGTTTATTCAAAATTATATTTAAAAACTATAATAGTATATAGATAATACAAAAATAACACTGATAAAATAAGATAAATATAAATGTTTATAATTATATATCCGTGAAAGGTTTTTGCCTGTATTTTTAGTTTCTAACATTAGGTTTTTAGTTTTACTATATTTTGTTTAGTTTATGTCATCTTAAACCAAATAGAAATGGCAACTATCTGAAAGTTTTTACTTTTTTAAATCTTTTATTTCAGTCAGTGTTTGTTTTTATTGCAAGTATTTATTTGATGAAAATGATCAATGGCCATACCATGATATTTAGGTTATATGATCATGGTAATACCATGGATTTTGGATATGTACAATGGTAATACAACAGCTTTTGGGACATGGGGAATGGTATTATCATGGTATTTTGGTCACGTTATGTAAATACCATGGTATTTTGGTTATGGTGTCATGGTAATACCATGGCATTATGCACATGTATCATACAAGCTTGGTAATTTGGAAACATACTGTGTTGGTTCTCTGAAGTACCATGTAAATACCATTGTAAATTATTTTCAGTACCATGGTACCATAGTATTACCATCTAATCACCTGATTTTATGCTTGCTTTAATGATCCCATGTGATTTAGAGTCTTGTGTTTTTTATCAGATGCAAAGGTTTTCCGCTGGTCTATTATTAATCAACAGGGCTCCCTGCTAGTGCCATTCCCCCCCATCTCATCATATTTGAAACTTCTCACGTCTGAGATCTCATTTCCACTCGAGCGCTGGTGTGTCTTCCCGGACGTGATAAAAGAAATTTCCACGTAGTGCGATTCCATGCTCTGCCGTGTTTGCTTTCATGTTCTCCAGTGAATAATACCATTTCCAATTCATTAAGCTGCACTTTTGTTTTAGAGGGTCTGCAAATTAAACAGGAAGGTGTTTTTCCTCTGCTTCTCATTCTCTGAGTTGGTTTCTCGCTCTCCTTCACAAGGACTCGTGACTTTAGCTCTGACTCTCTAATACAGAAAACTCCCAGAGAGACCAAAGCCAGACGTTACTCTCCATCAGTCTGCGCCTCTGATGATAGTCACACTGTCAGTTTTACCTGCTTTAATGCAAATCAATTCAGTCTGATCAATGATTGCAAATGTACCTGGAAACTGACAAAAAATACCCATTTACATGTGTATCACAAGTCAGTCACATTTCTGTGCATATGAAGAGTAGCAATATCAGTATCAGTTTTATCAGTGTTACCTTAGTCATTTCAGAAAGTGACCCAAGTTATTTGCATTTAAAGATAAATATCTCAAATTTAGCCAATCATACATCAAAATAAATTGTATCAGCTAGAGTACTTGGACTCAGTATTTTGACTGCAGTTATGAATGAACTTGGACTTCGATGGACAGGCTTGGACTCAAACCTGACATGGACTTAGACATTTTAGACTCAGAGTAAAGGTGAATACCCATCACGTGTATCATGAAAGTAATAACATAAAATTAAAAGAAAAACCCTTAATATATGTCTCAAACTCAGTTGGTTAAGGACTAGGACTAAACTCAGACCCAACATTAGTAATTGTGTACTTTGCTATATGCAAAGTGACTTTAATATGGTTTTCAGCCATTGAAAATGGGTAAAATTTATCATTTTGCACATGGAGCTGCATTGAGATCCCAGTATGGTCCGTGTACGTTTTATTCATTTGATTTTCAAATTGAAATGAAATAAGCAGAAATAAGAAAACGGCTCATTTATTATTTTTTTCATTTGTTCAGAAAACGAAAAAACGGATTTTGGCTCGATTTTTAGTTTTTTGGTTATTGGGTAGAAAACGGATAAACAACGTCAAAATTCGTTTTCCACATGTGGGCGGTCACGAGACACCCCTTTATGCCGATTGGTCAACAAAATCTGGACCTGATGCCATTCATTGTTCATTCAACAAAATAAAAGACCATTCTTTATTTATTTTCATTCTTTTGCAGTCTTTAAAACAACGAACATACAAGTGCAATAACATTAATTACATCAAAATATAATACAATATAACTACAAATATAATAATAATAATACAATTGGAAAAGCAATTAGAAAATCACATGCACACAAGAAGTACAAATAGTTACAAATTATTCAAACAATAGATTTATGGCTGTGTGTGTCGCGTTATTTCTTGTTTCTTTTAACCATTGCATACCTGGCTGTTTCTATTAAAATGAGAGTCAACAAGATGATAGTCCTCTGACTGGGCTTTCTTCTGTTCAACCTAACTTGTTTCACAAATATTTATTTCACAACTATTAATTTGCATCTAGCATGTTTTACTTTGCTGAATGATTTTAAATCTGAATATCTGCGGTCCCAGACAGCGTAAAGAACATTTTTAATCTACAAAAAAAAAAAAAAAAAAACTTACTTGACAACCAAATGTAATGGAAGAAGCCAATGTGCTCATCAGATAACACTGTATAGAGCTATATATATATCTGTCTATCCATCCACCCACTCTTGCGCTGTTGCTCGTGCTGTATGAAGTGGATGATTGTATTATATAGTTACTACATTGATATTATTTCTTTATAACATTTCTATAAAAAACCGAAAGGTGGAGGGATGGACAATTAATTTAATTGGTGGATGGCCAAACACCGTGAAACACCGACTTTGCAAGCCTAAGCTTTATTTTTTTATCTAGCTGATGTCAACATTTTACTTACCCTGGTGAACAACCAGCCTGGTTTTAGTTGGTCATAGCTGGTGAGCAGGCTGGTTTTAGAGGGGTTTTGGCCACTTTTCCAGCCTGGTCAGGCTGGTCTTAGCTGGTCAGGCTGGAAAATCACCAGCTAAAACCAGCTACTTCCAGCTTAAACCAGCTAATACCAGCCAACCAGCCTAGGCTGGTTTTAGCTGTTTTTTTCAGCAGGGTAAGCATCAAGGCTTTGCACACTTATAATAACTTAAATCCTGGCAAAATGAAAAGTCCCTGTGGCTATGATATACAGTACAGTAAAAATTAAATTCTCCACTCTCGGTACCTTCAGCCTATTTGCATTACAGTATTTGCACTTACCATCGCTTGTCCAAAACTGAGCATAATGTCTAAAAGAAAAGTTATGACTGCTGTGCATTTACACTTGACTGAACACTGATCTGTTGTTCTTTGCGCTGTCTGGGTACCACAGATACTCAGATTATAAACCATACAGCAATAAAACATGCTGGGTGCAGATTAATAGCTATGATATAAATATTTATGTGAAACGAGTTAGGTTGAACAGAAGAAAGCTATCATTTTGTTGAAAAAAAAATATCATTTTATTTTTACATCTTACAATAAACAACATGACACAAGCTTTAAATTATTTGAAAGCTTAAAATGTTTTGTTTGAATAAATTGTAACTATTTGTACGTACATGTGATTTTCTTATTGCTTTTTCTATTTCTATTAAAAAAAAAAAAAAAAAAATTAACAAATCTCTTTTTTTCGTTTTTGAGCAAATAAAAAAAAAAAACGAGTAAAGGAGCCGTTTTCTAATTTCTGTTAATTTCGTTTCAAATTGAAAATCAAATGAATAATGTACACGGACCCAGTATCTCTGGGAATGAACAATTTAGGACCTTAAAAATTAAGATACCTATAGAAAAGTTTGTTGAGGGCCAGGTATTGAGATTTGTAATACTTGGGTTACAGGCATGCAAAAAAACACAAAATGACCCCTCTCCATCTTTGAACTGTCACCATTGGCATGAAATGCCACAACAGATTTTGTCTCTGAAAAATTTATTTTGACAGCATACAAAATAGTGAATTACTAAGAAAATATCTATCCATGACATTTTTGACTTTCATAACTATTTATGATTGTCTGAAAAAAAAAGTTTTAAGTGTGAATTTGTCAGATTTGACTGATTTGACAAAATCTAGGGCCCTATAAAATCAGTTTTATTTATTTTTTCCTAATTCAGTTTTTCCATTTTAATTTCTCTCGATTCCGTGTTTTTTTTTTTTTAGTTCAATTTTTTTCTAGATACTGTTTTAATGGTTAAATTAAAAAATTAAACTCAAAGCATGTTTTTTTAATTGTCATTTATTAAAAGTTTAATTAAAATTAAATTAAGGCCCTATGAAATGCCTTCTGTTTTTTTTTTACTCAGGTTTAGATTTATTTTGACAATTCAGTGTGTTCTATTAATTATCTGTTTCCATTTTAATAGTTTTATTAAATTTTAATGATTTTAAAAATCATCTCTAATTAATTGATTTTATAAAAAATATTTTTAGAAAACTTTTTTTTTTTTTCAGAAATACTGTGTGGTGTATTTACACTTTTCAGGTAAATAAATTCTTGTGAATATTTTTTTTCTAGTAAATATTCTTTAAAAATAATGTTTTAATAATAATAATGTAAATATTCGTAGTAGTGCCATCATTACTATATATTTCTGTCATAATTTCTCCAAGTTAAACCAAACTTTTATTTTGACAGGCTGCTATGAAGACCTTTAAGATTCTTTTTGTGTATGATATGATAGTTTTTCTCAAAAGAAATGGTAAAATGCTCATGAAGTAGCAGTTCTAGAGGTTATGTTCATGTAGTCATATTTTGAGACCGCAGTGTCTGAAAACCCAGTGAGTGTCAGGCATGCTTCAGTATGTGTGCAGTAAAGAAACGTGCGTCTGCACCATTAATTCACATAGAGACACGTAGAAAATGCAGGATTCATTTTTAAATGGTATTTTATGGCTAAATATTCACAGACACTAGTCCATACCACATTTTAATCTAAGTGCACTGACCTACTTTTGATTTATTCATCCAAAATTTGGCAAATTCTGTTACAATAAATTCCTTTTTTTTTTAATGACTGGATTCTGTGGTTCCATCTACGTTTTCCACCATAGGTCAAGTTTGGTTAAAAGCATATGCTAATTGATTAAATATAAATATAGTCATGCCTGTTTTTAAAGAGTCAGACTACTGGTCAAATGTTACCAGTCATCTTTGAAGTGCTTTTTATGCGTGTTACTTTAAAATAGCTGAAGTTGGTAGCAAACCAGGCTCATGTCCTTGGAGAGATAATGCAGCTTGAGGTCAAGAGTTTGTATGAAGAGCGCTCTCAACCCCATCACATGATCTCTTAACTAGTAACCCGCTCCATTCTCAGGCTACTAATGGGCTGACTTTCTGACCTGCCTTTGTGTGGAGAGCTGGATAGCGTGGGTATTTTTGTGTCAGGTGATATCTTGTATCTCTATTTGGCAAATACGTGTTAAAAGAGGCAAGTTACATAAGAAGGACATCACATATCACATCCAGAGATGACCTGCTAATGGGGGCGGCATGCAAGGATGAGGATCTCTTGGTGTTAGTAATGCATAATGCAAATGGATTAAAGACTAAAAAGGTTAAATGGATATACTTCGTTTATCCAATTATGATTATCTGCATCAAAGTGAGAAAGAGATATAGTATATAATTTGATGTTTTAATGAAAAATTAAGAAATTGAAAGTAAAGACAATTCTGAGAACTCTTAATTAATCAGTAATTAAAATGCAGAACATGTTCATGTCTTAATGTATTGGATAACTTATTACACTCACAATTTGTAAATCACAAGGTGTAAATTTATATTTAACGTTTATTACCGTTAAATGAATGTAGGAGTGAATGGTGACTTTTTTCATTGCTTAAATTTGAGTGGATGTCAACTGTTGATTTATTTAGAAATACTCTATTTTTTTTTTCTTTATTTTGTTTTTCTGTCTTTCATTTCTCTAAAACAACATCATTTTGGTAGGAAATGAATAAAAATGTGTATGTATTGGTGAAGGGTTGATTATTTCTGTAATTGGTCAGTTAAAAAAAATCTGTCTATAGTATCTATAGTATTTTAAAAATGTATTTATAAAATATATTTAATATATTATTTGTATGTTTATTATTATAATTTAAAAAATACAAAATATCAAAATATATCTATATAAAATTAATTGGATGTTCAAAGTTTTATTTTTTTTTTACCAAATTCTGTTTTCCATTGATTTTCTGGTTTCTATTTTATTGGTTTTATTAAATTAATAACAAGATAACCCCCCCCCCCCCCCTCAGAAATACTATTGTGAATTTCATACCTGCAAACTTGTCGCTTTTCGGCGACAATCGCCGTTTTCATTGTCAATTGGGTCATTCACGTGAATCGTGTAGAACCGGAGAGTTTTTTTTAGGGGGGGGGGGGTTGGGCTTGCGTTAATTGACATCTGGGCCGATCGGAATCTCAACTGAGCTTGCGCCTGGTCAAGAGAGGGAGGTGGGGGTGGGCTTGCGTGCCATGTAGGCCATTATTGGACAATTCTTATAAATGACATTTTTCCTGGACCAATCTCAGCGCTTGCTTCAGTATCTTGAAACACACTGCCATCTGTGTTCGCGCCTGTCAAGAGACACCTGACCTAATGTGGAAACTCTGATGGAAATTGAAATAACCGTATGCATGGAGCGTTCTTTAGGACTTCTGCATTGAGATAAGCCAGCTCGTAAACTTCCGCTAAAGCTCATTTTATATGTGCTATATATTAGGTGGACACAGGGGCGTAGCAACCGGGGGGGACGGGGGGGACACGTCCCCCTCACTTTTAGAAAAAGCTGATTCTGTCCCCTGCACTTTTTTGACCTAGCGCCAATATTTCCGCCCATGTTCTCTGATTTGTTACTTAGATTTGAGTGAACTAACACTTAGCCAATCACAGCGCGAATCTCTTGGGCATCTTAAAATTGCCACTTTGGTGCTGTAAAATGCCCATTGTTCTTCTATTTAGAATTTATTATACAGTATGAACATCACCTTTGGGTCACATCACCATGCTGTCCCCCCCACTTTTAAATTGCCTACTCTTGAGACTGATCTACTGCCTCGTTCTTATCAGAAACTGAGAAAAATGATAATTGCAACATTATAAACAATGTTAGCGACGTGAACATTCAGTTTCTTATTATTTAACAACACATCATTTAAATGCGGAGCCTGGTAATCCCATACTCTCCTTATCTGTATAGTTGTACATTTAAATGCTGACAGCTAAACACTATCATAACTTGTTTAGGCTAACGTTAGCTAGCAAGCCATACTTCTCTTCAAGGACATCTTAATTGTATTCTTGATAATCACTAACTTGCCTTCAAAGTCATGAACACATTTTTAAAATCTTATCACAACATTTTAAAGCCTTTATTATTTTCCAACTCTACAGCTGTGAAATAAAATGTACTTCAAGGACTCATTTTTCATTCATAAAAAACTGCATCTGACAAAATGACTTTTAGCAGAAAACGTCTTTTTTAAAAATAATATGGAATTACCCATACAACCGATAGATGGCAGCAGAGGATTATTTATTATGCAGCTGCCTTTTAAACTCCCTATATTTTTCAAGACTGCTTTCTTTTTGATTTATTATACAATATCCAGTATAATAAATTGTAGTACTTTTACCGCCCTTAAGTGTGTGTGTGTGTGTGTGTATATATATATATATATATATATATATATTATAGCAAGTGCAGAAAGACATTAAGCTCACACACAAACAGCCTATAAGGGTTAATTAAGTACTTATATATAGTTTACTACAAATACGTTAAATATTGATGGTATAAAAATTAAATAATGCACTCAATATGAATCGATAATTCCTATATATTGAAATATTTCATATAATTTAATAACTACATCTTTTAAGTTTGATCTTGAACTGTAAAATATATTAAATAGTTTGTGAATGTTTTTCAGTTTCCCTCCATGTGTGTTTGTGAAACCCTTGTCCAGGCTAAGAAGGAAAAAATAATGGAAAAAATGTTTTTCAGTATAATATAATTTGTGTTTTGGTTCTTTTATTGTTTTTAGTTGTTCTTTCTTGAGTTCACAGGGTCGAGTGTGAACTCCCCCCTCCCCCCTCTCTGGACACTGTCACCTTTTTTCCTCTGAGTTTGCAGGTCTGAATTTACATTTTACTGGTAAATAAATTATATTAAACAAATTTCCTTTTAAATATACCTTAAATAATGTTTTAATTTGTTTAATTAATTATAAAAAATGTATATATTTGATATATTATTAAATGTATTTATTATAATTAATACAAAATATATAAAAATAATTTTGATTGATATATTTATTGTTGTTATTAATTTTCTTTATTTAGCATTTCAACAATATTTTTTGACAATTCACGGCACTATTTTATCCATTTAGAATTTTTTTGTAATTATCATTTTGCTGGATCGGTTGTCACCAATAGAATAAATAAATATAATTCAGTGTCTTAGCATAAAGCATTAAAGGCATGATTATTGTAGATTATTATTTAATTTTTGCATTACAGTAATATAGTAGAAACTGAAAATATAAACCTTAAATTCATACTATTAATAAAAACTAAAATAGTATCTCATTTATCGAATAATCGCTTCCAAAAATAAAAGTTTTTGTGTACGTAATATGTGTGTACTGTGTATATTTATTATGTACACATGCATGCATGGATATATTTAAGAAAAATTTTATGTTTATGTGTAATCTACATTTAAATATAATATTTTTACAAATAATAATATATACATGTAAAATATATACTGTATGCGTGTGTATTTATATATACATATATACAGTACACACACGCACACATACTACGTAAACAAAAACATTTATTTTGGATGCGATTAATTGTCATTAATTGTTGCACAGCACTAATGTTTTTGATAATTACAAGATGTTGACATGTTTTTTTGGTCTTCGAGTTCTCCTTTATCTATTTAAAAAAACTAGGGGTCAACCGATTATCTGCGGTGCTATTATGCATTTTTATAGTTAGCGGTATCTGTCATTTTCAAAACCGATTTGGCAGTAAAATAATTTAAAAGCATTTAAAGAGTTTTTGTCAGAGCCCTTGTTATTCTTATGACCTTTACTGATAACCATGCCAATACAAATTATTATCGATCTATAATAATCTGTATCAGCATGGTTATCAGTATCGGTCATAAGAATAACAAGGGCCCTGACACTAGACCGATAACAGGTATTTTGATCAAAATTAATTGATTAATTGCAAGTACCAGAGCATATTTTTTGCATTTTGAATATGCATATTCATTTTGTTCACTTTCGCTACTCTGGTTTACTATTCAAATTTGTTCTTTCAGTGCTGCTAATGTTTTTGGCTTCTCTTTGATAAACTGCCTGTGCTTTTCTTCATTCGCATGCCACTTTGGATAAAAGAATCTGCTAAAAGACTAAATGGGACATAATGAAAGTGCTTAACAAAAGATGATGTTTGATTAGACAAGACGGTGAAAACATAGTGTTGAGGTGGAATGAGGGAGGCGGTTAAACAATAATCCTAAACCAACAGAAATTGCTTTGAGAAAACCGCCATGTGAACAAAAGGGCAGCAACAACATGAGAATGAAGTATAATGCAGAACACTGGAGTTTGCCTGGCCGCTCCAGTTCTGTCCCATGAGGTCCGTTTCTCCTCTGCAGAACACAGTGGCCCGTCTTAATGTGCATGTCAGCCGCGGAGTGCTTTAATACTTGTGTTTTCGGAGGGGCTTGTCAAAGCTAACCAGAGCTCTGGAGTCTTGTTAGAAACCCAATTCCTCTTCAATTTAGGGCCTCGGCTCACCAGGGCCCACCTAACCAGACTCTGTTAGACGCATTTGTTGGTGAAATTGAGCTGCACGGGCGATTGCAGCGGGGCATTTAGAGGCAGCGAGGGAACGAGGCAAGGTGTTTGAGATGCAAGTCAGGTCCGCAAAAGACTCGCAGGAGTAAATCTCTGTTAATAAAGTTCTGAGAGAAAACCTCAGAAACCCGGGACCAGTTCTCATGCTTGAGAGAGGGAGAGAGAGTTGTCTCGTTCACTTCCTATGCATAGTTGTGCTTTGGTGAGATGAAAAGATCTGATGTAGAGTATTTTAAGACGTCTCGTCTTCGCGCCGTTCTCGTTTTCACCTTTTTGCCCGTTGCGGAGCTGCACGTCTCGGATAATGTCAGTAATTATATCTGTAAAACAAACACGTGCTCTCCGACTGCCAAATATTTACCATCTTCAAATAACAGCATGTGTGCACAAAAACACAACATGGAGAATAAAGAGAATGTAATATGACAGATATGAATCCGTGGAACGGTTTTGATTTCAACATAAATTACAACTGATAATGCACAGTTATTGGTAATGTGCAACTGAAAATGAGAAGGTTTGATTTACCTTTCTGTAGAACATTTTACAGTAAGCTTCTATTTATAAACATAAGTTAAACTAACATTAACTAACAATGAAAAATCATTTATTAATAATTAAAAGGAGAAGTTCACTTCCAGGAATAAAATTTATAGGTAATTTACTCACTCCCTTGTCATCCTAGATGGTAGGGCTGGGCGATTCTTTTGATTTTTTTCCGATTAATTCGAATTTCCATTTTAAGACGATTTAATTTTTTTTAATTAAATCAAGGTATCGCGATTTTTTTTTTTTTTTTTTTTTTTTATAAAAAAATATATACGGAAAACAACGCGTTCTGGTAAAATAACGCGAGTCACTAAGGGGACATGATTAGCTGCTTGCTAGCAAGTTAGCCTGTTACATTACAGTACATACAATTTCACTTACCACATAAACAGAGTAGAGAGATGATTGAAGACAATGGCGAATTATTTGCATATCAGGGCTCTAGAGTGCGACCTAATTTCTCAGTGGTGCGACTGGTGCGACCAGCAGTTCAAGGGCAAAAAGAAACTACTATGTGCGACTATGAAAAAATATTTAGGAGCACCATGTGCGACTGACCTGACCAGCATATTTATATTTGCGCTGAGTGGAGCTCCAAAGGTTTCTATGTGTTTTGCACGTGGACTAACGTATCTCAAGTGTAGAGAGAGTGTAAATAAGAGACTGAATGGGCAGTAGCCTCGTTTATTACAGTATAATAGAGCTGTGCGAACTAAGATGAGTGACAGCTTTTAATCATTTTTAAGGGAATTTGTAAACGAGATATTGGTTTATTACAACAGTTAAATAAACAAGAAGTTATTATTAAGTGACTTACATTGTCTGACTATAACACTATTGCCTGATTTTGCTCTATTTCGTCGTCAAAAGTGGTCTGAAACAAGTCACAGCTGAGCCGCTGCGCATCTCCACTCAAACACAGAGGTGTTTCGTTTATGAATGAACGTGCGTTTATAAACGAATCTAGTGAAATGATTCAATTTCCCGTTCATAAAGAGTCACTTGATTTATTCTTGAATGAACCATCCGTTCAAACGAATCAAATGAATGATATGATTCAGTAATTAAATCAGTGTCTTACCACCACCTGCTGGCAGATCGTTTCAGTTTTTTAAATCATTTAATATTTCTGTGTTCAAAATTGTATATTTTTGTATACGATGTAAGTGCAAGAGAAAAGCATGGCAATATATATATTTTCCTCCCGTCTCATATTTATTTGTCTTACAAACATTTACTGTGTCTGGTATGATAAGAATGGGGCCTGGTGGAAAGCGATCACTGATGCAGTTGCAATGTATACTGCAAAATATTTGGTGCCCATATATATTGTGGAAAATCTGGGGTTTCTTTACATGCTAAAAGAAGTAGGGGGGGAAAATCGGGGATTTTATTTTTAGGCCATATCGCCCAGCCCTACTAGATGGTCTGTCTTCAATTGTAAAGAATTTTTTTTTTTTTTTTTTTTTTTTTTTTTCTGACAAACATTTCAGGATTTCTCTCCATATAGTGGACTTCTATGGTGCCCTGAGTTTGAACTTCCAAAATGCAGTTTAAATGCAGCTTAAAAGGGCTCTATAGAAAAAATAAAAATAGTTTGACTTGGCACTATTGGTACAACATTTTAGTTCCATTGATGTTGTATGAAACTTGATATCCTAATTGCATTAACATTGGTAACTATCTGTAATGTGGGCATGTTGTGATTAAAGTAGAACATGTAGTGGTAGTGTTTGTTAATATACAGAGTGGATGCTTTGTAGTCATATTCAATTTGATGTTTATTCATGTATTGTCATACAATATTTATACATTGCATGCATATTTAAGTGACTCCGCTATATTGCTACATTTTATTTCTGTTCTGTTTATTTATTCCCGAAACCTGAGTATTAATGCTCTGGTGAGCCTTTATTAAAAAATCAACATCACCTGCACTTTCTGTTCTCAGGAATTGATTTCAACACTGACTTAAGAGATGTATAATTGGTGCAGACAATTCAATTCCCTCCAAACACAGAAACATTCCTTCATCACTTCACAGATCTCATTTTCTCGTGCTGTAAAATGAAACTGTTTAAAACAGCATGGCCTTGCAGAGAATGAATAAGGAAAACATGCATCCTGATGTATCTTACATTTACCAGCCATTGTGAGAGAATCTCTGCTTTGAGAGAAAAATGTAGCTTTTAAGGACATAATATCACTTAAGTTGAGAAAGACTGAGAAGTAGTTTAGGTCTCTCCTCTGAAATAAAGGAATAGAAATTGTGATTTTTGCTGGTTTTCAGTTTGTATGGCTTTTTTTTTTTTTTTTTTTAAGCTGAAGTGGGTAATTTCTGCACCACCAATGGGATATTTTTACGTTTTATTTTTGTTTTATTTTATTTTTAACCTTGTATTCATGTATATTTGGAGAGCTTTTAAAACATTAAATTGAAATTTTCTTGCACAGTTAGGCAGTCAGTGTTGCCATGTTTTTTTAACATGACATTTTTATTTATAATTAATTTTTATTATATAATAGTATAAATATTATTCTAAAAACCAAATATTTTTTTTAATATAATTTTATATATATATATATATATATATATATATATATATATATATATATATATATATATATATAAATATAAATTCAAAATAAAAAATATTTTTGGGGAGCTAACCATTTATTTTTTAAACATATAAATGTATAAAATTTATAAAAATACTGATAATGTAAGTTGTAAGTATGCAGCAAGCTGTGTTATTTTAGTTTTTTGAGATACTGTTTTTTATTATTTATAAACTTTTTGAGTAAACTTTATTTTTATATTTTTGGGTTTTGTAAATTTTTGATAAAGATTTGGCTAAAAAATATTTTATTTTAATATTGCATTTATTTATTTTTGAGAACTAACTATTTATTTATTTAAATATTTAAAATATAAATTTTATTGAAAAAATAATCTTTGCATACTAATAATGTAAGTTGCTAGCATGTAGCAAGCAGTGTTTTTTTTTTAGTATTTTTGCGATACTATTGTTTTTTTGCAATTAATATTTTGAATCAGCTTTTTTCAAGTCAATTATTTTGTTGCATTTTAACATTTTAGAATTGTTTATTTGTTTGTTTTATTATTTATTAATTTAAACATATATAAACATTATAAAAAATACCAGTGTTATTTTGGTATTTTTGAGATTGATTTTTTTATTTATTTTTTTGTTGATGTTTTGAATTGGCTTTTGTTCTCATGTTTGGGTTTCCTTATAAATGTTTGATAAAGATTTGGGCAAAAAATATAAATGATCTAATTTTAACATTGTATTATGTTTAAATAAATGAATAATAAACAAACAAATAAAGTTAAAAATAAAAAATATGTATAAACATATACAAATAACAATGCTATTTTGGTATTTTTAAGAAAGTATTATATTTTTTTTCATGTTTTGAATCAGCATTTATTCTAATTTTTTTTTTGGTTTCCTTTTAAATGTTTGTTAAAGATTTGGCAAATAAAAATTGTTAAATATTAAAAATTACAATAAAATTGCAAAATCTTTATGTACATAAAACAAAAATAAATGAATAAGATCTCTCTTGCTTAGATGGGAGATAATATAAAAAGTTACATAATGATTAAATCAACTAAACATATAATGATTTTTGTTGTTGTTGTCAGGTAATTTCTTGAATTAGCACGGAAATGAACTAATTGGTCATTAGCTAGTTAGCATGTAATAATATTGTTTTGAGGGCAGGAGCTTCTTTCATCCGAGCGTTAGATTAGAGAGATGTGAGTGCTTAAATCATGTGTGGCAGAGTTCAGCTGGATTCTTTCTGAGCTCTCTTTAATAACGTCTGTGAAATGCTGTGGCCACTGAGGCGTCTCCACTCATTTTTTCCCCACTGTTCGAATGCAGCGGTGATGCAGCATAGCGACCAGCAATTAAACTCCCCAATTGGAACTCAGTCAAGCGTAACCCGACAAGCGTGGCATGTTTTCTTGCTGCTTTTTTTCAGTGACAGGACATCATTTTTTCATGTAAGCACCTTGTTCTGTCATGTCTTGCTTTCTCGGCCTCTAAGAATGATGATGGTGTCTGAGGATAAGCTTAAAAATGTGATCAAGTGTCATGGAGTTTGTAGCCTCTCAGTGCAGAAGTGGAGGATGAGAGCGTGTGGGAGGAGCTGCGGCGGTAAATATAGACATACTGACAGATCCAGAGAGAACCAGGGGACAAATGAGAGTCCATAGAAAGAGATGAGCTGAAAGTGAAAAATATAGAGAGAGGAAAGAATACAATAGAAAGGAATGCAATAAAAAATGAAGCCCAAAAGGAAATGGTATTGCTCAGAGGTTGCCCTTTCATAGCTCAAGAGATTTAAAAGAACATTACACTCAAAAATAAAAATCCTGTCATCATTTACTCCCCATTATATGTTTTTTTTTTCTAGGGGTTGGCCGATACCTGTTTTTCAGGGCAGATACCAGTAATTACAGATATAGTAGATGGATAACCGGTATTTTGATCGCGTATGTAATATGATGTAAACATTTGAAATGAATAAAAAAAAAAAATCTAAATTAAGAATAACAAGGGCTCTGACCAAAACTTTCTTTAAATGCTTTTAAATTTTATCAGCAAATCAGTTTTGAAAATTAACAATACAGATAACCATACCAATAAATGGTAAAAATGTAAATTTTTACACCATAAATTGTAAACATTTTAATTTTATACCATAATCAGTAAAAATGTTAATTTTTACACCATAAAATATCTATATCTGGTGTAAAAATTAAAATTTGTACTATTTATCAGTTATTGGTATGGTTATCGGTATCAGTAATTTTCAAAACCAATTTGCCAATAAAACAATGTTAGCCCTCAAAGTAACAGTTATTGGTCTACTTGAGCTGTTATCTGTATTGGTCATGCATAGCAAGGGCTCTGACAAAAACTTACTTTAAATGCTTTTAAATGATTTTATCGGCAAATCGGTTTTGAAAACGGTCGATACTGATAACCATAAAAATACATAATATTGGTGCCGATAATTAGTAATAAGTATCAATCCAGCAAGATGAGTAAAAAAAAGGTGTTTATCTGTATCGTAATAAGAGCTCTGGGCTAAGTGCTCTGACAAAAAACTTTCTTTAAATGCTTTTAAATAATTTTATCGGCAAATCGATTTTAAAAATTACCGATACCGATAACCATAAAACTGCATAATATTGGCACCGATAATCACTTGAGCTTTATTTTTTTTCCATAGAACATAAAGGAGACCTTGAAATCCAAAAACCATCAGTGTATTTTAATTGCCTTGAGATACTGAGTTTTTTAAATAGAATTTGAGTTTTTACATTTTCTGTTTTTACTACATTAATGCAAAAAAGTAACAAATGTGTTACAATTAAATGACAATCTACAATATAAAGTATTCCTTTAATGCTTTATGCTAAGCAAGTGTATTATATTATTTTTTCAATTCTATAGTGACATTCAATCCAGCAAAATGAGTAAAAAAAAAAAAAGAATATAAATAGTGAAAAAATGTCAGAAATATTGGTGGAATGCAATATGCAATAAAAAAAATGGATAGATAGATAGACGGTTGTCGTCTGCTTGATCTCTAATAATCGGTATTGTTTGTTTATCCGTATCAGTCATAAGATTAACAAGGGCTCTGACATAAACTTTTCTTTAAATGCTTCTAAATTATTTTATCAGCAAATTGGTTTTGAAAATAACCAATACTGATAAACGGTAAGAAATTTTGTTTTTACAACAGTGTGTGTGTGTGTGTGTGTGTGTGTGTATATATTTCTTTTTTATATATATTTTGTGTAGGCATGGGATGATAACCGGTTTCAAGGTTTACCGCGGTTTGAAAAAGTCACGGTTTCAAAACCGGAAACAAAAAAAGTTATACCGTTCCTACGATATGCGCATTTTCTGTGTCAAAGTGAAAGCGCAGGACTCCCTACTAGGTTGTGTGTGTGAGTCCCTGCAGAGAAAACAATGCAGCCCCTCCCCCACCGGTTAGTGCTCAGGCGCGTGTCTGTGTTTGTGCACGTGATCCACAGTCAGTGAGATTCAGCAGTAATATAAGTTCAGGACGGCCAAAGGAGGTGAACCCCCACAACACAGAGTGGGGAATAGCAGACTATATGTACTAATTTTACGTTTCTGTGAACTTTAGCACAACAATTAAGTTAAAGTGAAATCACGTCTTTGCTTTTAAGCTTTCTGTCACGTTAAAGGTGCAGTGTGTAGGTTTTGTGGCATCTAGCGGCGAGATTGTGAATTGCAGCAGAGTACCGCTCACCCCTCCCTTTACAGAACTACGGAAGCCGATACCGGATTTAAATCTCACCTTTTTTTTGACATCAACGAATAGTGAGATTTCTTTTAAAATGTAATTTAAGGAATTATATTAACTTTATCATTCAATAAAACTATGTTATTGTGAATATTACTTGTTCATCATTGTGTCAGTTTTTTTTTTCGCAAGCTGATTTTATGTTAATAAAAACATAATGGTTAATTAAGGTCTTTATGCACCCCTGAAAACATAGTTATTGCACCACTGTCTAGAGATCATCTTAAATATTACACGGGGCACCTTTAACACAAGTGACTGCAATTTAATTTAATTAAGAAGATTCAATTATTTATTTTAATTATTTTGCCTTCTGTTCCATGTTACAAAATGTTCTATATGTTTCCTAAAATAAAATATACTGTAATCCGTTTGGGGAAAAAAAGGTTGTTTTTTTTACCCAGACATTTAAATGTAACATTGTAGAGCAGTGATTACAATACCGTAATACCGTGAAACCGTGATATTTTTATCCAAGGTTATCATACCGTCAGAATCTTATACCGGCCCATGCCTAATTTTGTGTGTGTGTGTATATATATATGTATATGTATATATGTATATGTATATATGTATATATATATATATATATATATATATATATATATATTCTTATTTTATCTGCATTATAAAATGTCCGATACTGATAACCATAAAAATGCATAATATCGACACCGATAATAGGTCGACCCCTATTTTTCCATAGAACATAAAGAAGTCCAAAAACCTAATATCAATATATTTTAGTATCAATGAGATGGTTTGAATTTGAGTTTGTTTTATATTTTGTTTTTACTTCATTACTGTAAAACAAAAAAGTAAAAAAAAATATTAAAATTTAAATAAAAATACTGTCCTATTTAATACTATAAAGTTGCTTTGACAATCCATATCATAAATAAAAGTAAAAAAAAAAAAAAAAAACATCTACAATATAATGTCATGCCTTTATTTATTCTATTGTGAGTCAGTCCAGTAAAATGAAAATGTAATTATAGACAAAGACAGCGAGTCTTGATATGAGAGAGATCTTGGAAGAATTCTGCGGAAAATATTATCCTATCACAAAAAATATGTCCGCTTTGTGTGCTTTTTCTAAATATTTTCCAATTTTCAGTAATGTTTCCTTGTGCGAAGTGCGTGTGGTGTAAATTTGGATCTTCTTTTGGGGTCGTCAGTGTTAATGGCCCCTGCGGCGCGTGTGAACGAGCTCTTGATTAACAGATGCGGCGTGATGTCTTTTAAGCATCATGTTGGCAACAGATTCTCCAGGCCATAACAACACTGCATAATCTAAGCATTTCTAGTAAGCACGTTTTAGGAACACAACCACACACAATGCAGATCTTTCATGGTTATTTATTTATACATCTTGGAGTCATATTTCAAATATATTTTTCCTCTAAAATAGTTCATTACATGACAGAGAATATACAACATCCAGCACTACAAGTTGCTCTCTCACTTGTGCACCGGTTTCTAAAAACAAACAAATGAACACAAACGAACAGAAAAAAAAACAAACAGAAACTCTCTCTGGTCTGAACGCTTTGCATACGGCATAACAGCCGATCAAAGCCGAGACTCTCGAAAATGATCAATTCAACAACCACCGACATTCTTCAGCAGTGATGGGATTGGTTTAAGTGATTTGGTGACTTTCACAGACAGATCTTCAGGTTTGGTCAAGGGATTTCTTGTATTTTATTAAATGCACAGGTGAATCAATAACAAAAAAATCGGTCCAGAACATGTTCTGAGTATACCTAAAAAGTACATTTAACTACCGTTTTCCCATTTATGCAAAAACTAAAACAAGTTATTGTATTTTTTTTCTGTAGTCAATATCAAGCAAAGTGATAATTACAAAAAGTAAAACAAAAATATGAAAAATAAAAAACTCCTAATGTCAGTCAAAACGCAATAAAAAAACTAAAATAGGCCTAATTTTTGTATGCTAGCACAATACATATCTGTATCTAGTGACTTCCTCCAAGGAGGAACAGGAAATGGCCTTTATGGTACATTCTACTGATGTCTACCTCTACACAAATAATTCTACATGTGTTATGCTTCATTCTCCAATCATATTTGAGTTGTATACATGTGGACATGGTCATAAGACATTGGTAGCAGATGAATGCACAAGTGAGTCTCTGAAAAGTAACAAAACTTTGACAAACTTAACAATTTGAGTTCAAATTGGTAGCATGACAGTTGATTTAATAATATATCAGATCAGGGGACAATGAGACTTTAAGTATGAATGCCACATTAAATGTATTGCAGGATGTCCACAACCTTCACATTTGGCTTTCATAGCCTGATACAGGCTTCAGAGAGTGGCTTCATTCACATAGCAACACAATACTGGTGTCAGTCCTGGAAAAAAAAAAAAAAAAAAAAACTAAAAATGTATTTAATTTTGATTAAATAAAAAAATACAAATTAAAAAGCGAAAAATAAATGAATAAAAAATGGGGAATAAAATAAATTAAAATAAAAAAAATAAATAACATTTAAATAAAATTAAAATGGGCAAAATAAATGAATTAATTCAAATTAAATGAATTTTTTTTTTTTCATTTTACAATAAAATTGTGTAAAAAATACAAAAATAACCAAACCAAATAATTATGAAATCTTTCAGAATGTTCCAAAATGTCAAAACATTTCAGAACAAAAAAATGTTTTTTAAAGATGCATTCAGACTTCATTATGTTCTGTTGTATTGTCATGTGAATGTAGCCAGTAAAAAGCCAACATGGAATTTCCAGCCAATTACTACACATCCCTTGCTCTTCTGTTTTCTTCTAATTATATATTTTGGCAAATTTACTATGCTGATATTATAAAGCAAAGCACTTCCACCTACATTGAACACATCAAGCCATATTTAAATCCATCCCACTGAATCTTGCACATTTACAATGCAAAGGAGTCTGGCCAGCAAGAGTTCACGTTCTAATTACTGTAGCTATACATTCACATTCATTTGCTCATCATGAGAAGTGATGGTGCACGTCCTGTTATTTGAGCTTATAATTAGACATTGAATTGCATGATAAAACTTTATCATCATCATATATTGCATGGTATTTAGATCCCGCCTTTGCCTTAAACTGCAGACTTGTACACCAGATCTATTAATATGAAACAATCATGATTTGAATACAAAAGAAAAACACAAATGATCAGTCATAGATGACGACTCCTGGATAATATCAGAATGCCACTAAACAGATGTTGCAATATCTAAAAGAAAACACGTAATGTTCAACGTAAATTGACATAACCCTCCACTGTTTGGCTCTCTTTTTCCCTCTTGCATCAAATCGAATCGTTTGTGTCCTGAAGTAGGTCCTACTAAACTTAGCAATGGATTATAAACGATAGCTGATTATACATGACATGTTGTGAAGGCATTGTGCAAGAGTTCAGAGCGTTTACGGTAACGTACAGGAGGAACAGTATTACAGCCGCGGGAGTGTCTTTAACTGTAGGAGAACCTGGACTGGGGGGTGAATTACTCCAGGCCCTGTCCCTGTTACCTATGGATTTACCTGAGGAGCGAGTCTATGATAATCTCTTCAACAGCGACAGACGTACGCCACACGTTAGGATAAATATGAACTGGATAAATATGAGCGTGAGCGAATATTACAAGCCGGGAAATCATTATGCGTATTTTAATGTTTGTAAACAGACTTACCTTAAAGCTCCACGGTGGATGGAACTATGAATATGAGTAATACTAGAGCAAAGCAATTGAAATATATACTGTATATACGATTGCACCATTACACCTAAGCATACGCAAAGCTGATAAAGGACACTCGGACAGAGGCACAAATGGTTCCTTCTTTTTCGTTCTTATTCTTGTGTGCCTGCCCTTCCCTTGCAGTGATGAGAGATGTGATGAGACATACTTGAACTTTCACACACAGTCCTAGTAGGTTGCTTACACGTCTGACAGTCACATATTGCTACTGAACTGTAACCATGTGCTTAAATGTTATCTTCCGTGATGGGACTTATTTTAAAAAGAGTTTCAGGGAGGGTTGCTTACATTTAAAAAAGGTAAAATCATACATAACATATTGCATGTGAATCTTAAACCATTGGCATCTGTGACTTATGCTGCGTTCCATTCAAAGTCAGATGTGGGATATTTCTACACTAACAGTCAAAAGTTTTTGGACAGTAAGATTCTCTTCTGCTTACCAAACCTGCATTTATTTGATCCAAAGTACAGGTAAAAACAGTAACATTTTTAAATATTTTTAGAATTTCAACAATTTATTCCTGTGATTTCAAAGCTGAATTTTTAGCATCATTACTCCAGTCTTTAGTGTCACATGATCCTTCAGAAATCATTCTAATTTGCTGCTAGAATTTTTTTTTTCAGGTTTCTAGAAAGTTTAGAAAAATGGCATTTATTGGAAATATAATTTTTTGTAGCATTATAAATGCCTTTATCATCAATTTAAAGCATCCTTGCTCAGTAAAAGTATTCATTTCTATAATTTCTTTCCCCCTCAAAAAATTATACTGACTCCAAGCTTTTGAATGGTAGTGCATAATGTTAAAGACGCTGTTTATTTCAGATAAATGCTGATCTTTCAATTCATCAAAGAAAAATTTACTCAACTGAGACTGTTTTAAATACTGGTAATAATAAAAAATGTTTTTTGAACAGCATATTAGAGTGATTTCTGAAGACTAGAGTAATGATACTGAAAATTTAGTTTAAAAATATATTCTAATAGAAAGCAGTTATTTTAAATGGTAAAAATATTTCAAAATTTGACTGTTTTTGCTGTACTTGATTGGTGAGCAGAAGAGATTTCTTTAAAAAAAAACATTAAAAATCTTACTGTTCAAAAACTTTTGACTGGTTGTGTACTTGACGTCTCCGACTGACTAAAGTTCGGAAAAAAATAAAATGGCAATGCTACCGTTTGCTGTACCGATCTTGATTGTCAACAAAGAAGTCCCTAGCAGCCAAATTAGATGTTTTATCATCATTTAACATAGGAACTTTGACTTATTAGGCGCTTTCACACCAGAGAAATATTGGCGGAAGTTCCCGCTTTTTGGCGTGTTCGCACCGCAGGAACTAGGAACCTATTTAGTTCTAGTAACTCAGTTTGGGAAAACTAAATTAGCTCCTACTTTAGAGTAGGGTCTAAAACCGCTCTATAGGAGCTACCAATGATGAAGTATATGCTGATTGGCCAAATGCATATGAAACACTGGCTACCTGGCGTTTTTTAAAAAGCCGTGTTAAAATATTTACTCCTCAAACATTGAAAACGCGATAACAGCCTTTAGCTACCTGCTTGGGGGGCGTTAAATATTAGTGCAAATACCAATAGGACGAGCACAAACGTTAGTAAAACGTGTAGCGATTTGTTTTAATAGTCTCCCCGCATACATTTTGCGTCTGAAAGGGAAACTCCTGCGAATGCATACGTGACCCTGGACCACAAAACCAGTCATAAGAAGCATGGGTATATTTGTAGCATTAGCCAACAACACATAGTATGGGTCAAAATGATCAATTTTTCTTATATGCAAAAAATCATTAGGATATTAAGTAAAGATCATGTTCCAATTAAGATTTTTGTAAATTTCCTACCGTAAATGTATCAAATGTATAGTTTTTGATTAGTAATTTAAAAATATTTCAAAATTTGACTGTTTTTGCTGTACTTGATTGGTGAGCAGAAGAGATTTCTTTAAAAAAAACATTAAAAATCTTACTGTTCAAAAACTTTTGACTGGTTGTGTACTTGACGTCTCCGACTGACTAAAGTTCGGAAGAAAATAAAATGGCAATGCTACTGTTTGCTGTACAGATCTTGATTGTCAACAAAGAAGTCCCTAGCAGCCAAATTAGATGTTTTATCATCATTTAACATAGGAACTTTGACTTATTAGGCGCTTTCACACCAGAGAAATATTGGCGGAAGTTCCCGCTTTTTGTTAAATTACTAATCAAAAATTATACATTTAGATGCATTGCTTAGAACTTTAAAGGTGATTTTTCTCAATAGTTAGATTGATAATGAATAAATGTAAATGATTACGTCTTCCAGATTTTCAAATACTTGTATCTTGGCCAAATATTGTCCTATCCTAACAAACTATACATCAGTGGAGAGATGATGTATAAACCTCAGTTTCAAAAAATGTATCCTCATGACTGGTTTTGTGGTCCAGGGTCACGTATTCAGTAAAGTCGGGCACAAAATAACCGTCCACGCCTTTTCAGCGCTAATTCTTGACTGCACGTCTTTAGTACATTTTGACAGTACCATTTTAAAGGGTTAGTTCACCCAAAAATTAAAATTCACGTACAGTATGATTTACTCAAGGCATCATAGGTGTATATAACTTTTAGATAACTCCAATCGGAATTATATTAAAAATTGTCCTGGCTTTTCTAATCTTTACAATGACAGTGGGCAGATCTATTTGTTCAACAGTCCAAAATAAGTCCAATAAAGTGCATCCATCCATAATAAAAAAAAGTGCTTCAAATGGCTCCTGTGTAAAGGAATAAAGGCCTCCTGTAGCAAATCAATGCATTTTTTTTGTGTTTTCCAGGTGGTTGACGTAGGACATATGAGTAGGCCATTCGCCTGAGAGAATATGCTGGTCTTGTGAAAACCAATGTTTCTTCACATGAGCAAACAAAAATCAGTCTTCTCTTGGCTTATATCCAAATCCTCATTTTGTACTCCTAATTTGTAACTGATGTTTTGTGTTCTCTCCTCGGCGCTTCCACATTCGACAGTAAGCACTAGGTAGAGAAAAGTGTAACGTTTCAAGTGGATATTTTTCTTTGAAAAACGCATCCATTCGCTACAGGAGGCCTTTATTCATCCCCTGACGCCGTCTGAGTCACCTTTTTTTTTTCTTTTTTATCATGGATGGATGCACTTTATTTCGGACTATTGGAAAAAAAACACCCAGGCACTGCAAGTAAAAAAGCTTGGAAAAGCCAAGACAATTTTTAATATAACTGATTGGATTTGTTTGAAAGAAGAAAGTCATATACACCTAGAATGCTCTGAGGGTGACTAAATCATGAACTAATTTTTATTTTTGGGTGAACTAATCCTTTAACTCCAAAAGACAGTTTGTGCTGGCACAAGCTGTTAGTAAATCTGGCCCCAAGTTAGATTTTTGTGCTCTTTTATAACTAAAACTATGAAACAGCTCAGATCATGGTGTCCTCCATTCATTGGTTTCGATTAAAGTTTGTAAAAAAAAATGCAAATAACTATCGGCCACTTCAGAGTTCCTGCTGTCGGTGCGAATGCTAGTTTTTAGAACTATGTGGTGCGAAAATGCCTGTTGATGTATTTTATTTGCTTAAAAGTCATCTCACTAGATGCCACCATTTAATCAGAAGTTGTGGATTTCAAGTTTATGGTCTCCTCAACAGGCATTCTATTGCAATTTTCCAAGTAAAAGGCTGAAAAGTCCGACTTTGTGATGTAAATGGAATGCAGCATTTATGTAGGATGCTTCAACGAGGAACATTTGTGTCTTTTAGATCAACTTGCCATGTCAGTACTGTTTGCTTGCCATCTTGAACTGGCAAAAAGTGTCAATGGCAACCCTTGAAGAGCTTGCACGCATATGCGATTTCTCTCTAATGCTATGCAAAATGACATTCTTGATCATCAAAGCCAAGAGTTAAGTTTGTCTGTCCAAAGTTCCATGTGCCCATTTCATATTCATTGCAGTCTGAGGTACAGTCCTATTGCTGAACGAGAACGACTGACCCAGTGAGTCAACACTCTCCTGGCAGTTTGACAGAAGCTAAAAATGATCATTCTCATAAGTTGTCCAGGTGCTTTATGGTTCTTGTAGATTGAGGGTGAGGTAACTGATGCTCTTCTGGTCCAAAGTTCACATTTTGTCGTTTTCAGAATCAAATTCTACCCCGTAACGAACTGAATGGCAATGCAGCGGTGGCACACGGTTTCTGGTAAAGAAAGCCAAAGGACGAGTAGTGTACAGCAAACCCAGACTGACAGAATACCACGTAAAGGAACCGAAATAACTACAAAAAAAAAGATATAAATTTGTGCTTCTTTAGTTTCACATTGTCATAGAAGTTGCAGTTAGAGTCCATTTGTCTTTTCTGCAGCTTGATACTTTCCGATATCATCATGTACACGTGCATGTACAGGTCATCAGTACCTTCGTGACCACCTGTTTCACTCATCCGTTCTGGTTCACGTTATTCCTAGCAATCTTAGTGTCTTAAGGAAATCACATCTCCAAGCACTTGAGTCCGGAAAGAGTAGTAGCTCATTTGGGGAAAGGACGTCCTTGTTGCTCTCTGTTCATCCTGTAAGCCCTCCGTCATCTTTGGTAATAATTGACACTTTGGTGTGTCAGATACATACACGGGGCAACTGCGATGAAGACATGGGCAGAAATGCATAAAATCAACATAAGTTATGTAAAACATAAAAGGTGCCACTTAGCAGATATAAGCTCAACAAGTGACCACAAAGATGATGAAAAACCAAAGGAAAAGTAGACTTGAGTGGTAAGAGGAGATGAGGGAATGAGAAACGGGAGGAAATGGAGGAGGCAGTAGCAGGTGGTCACATGTTGGGGCAGTTCTTATTGCTGCCGCGGGGGGCGTCCTACACTGGCCGTGTGTGCTCAGGGGTATCTGTATCATCTGAGGAGGAACGTCAGACAGATGGTGCCGACCAGTTGGACGATCGCAGGAAGAAGTTGAAGACTCTGCTGTGACCCAGACAGAACTGCTGTAAACATAAAAACAAACACTATTACACTCTTTACACAACAGCTTTCTTGTTGTCCATTTGCAGAACAGTGGAAAAGAGACCAGAGGGTATTGTGGGAGTCAAAGCTGCATCTCCTACATGAGCGTCACGGCTCCAGAAGTTGTTCTCTGATAGTTCACTCAAGAATAAAAAATTCCTGATAATTTACTCACCCCCATGTCATCTAAGATGTTCATGTCTTTCTTTCTTCAGTTGAAACTAAATGTTTTTGGAAAACATTCTAGGATTTTTCTCCATGTATAGTTAAAGTCAAACGTTTATACGCACCTTGCAGAATCTGCTAAATGTCAATTATTTTACCAAAATAAGAGGGATCATACAAAAATGCATTTTTATTTTATTTTATATAGTACAGGCCTGAATAAGATATTGCACATAAGATGTTTACATGTAGAAAATATTAGTTGCATTTACATACAACTGATTCTTAAAACTGTGTTGTTACCTGAATGATCTTTTTTTGTTTGGTGATAGTTGTTCATAAATACCTTGTTTGTTCTGAATGGGTAAACTGCCTGCTATTCTTCAGAAAAATCCCTCTGCAACACTTACAGAAGGTTCAAACGCTATTTTTTTTTATTATATAAGCAGGCTACTTTTAAAACAATTACTTATTTTAAATAAGTGTTCTTTAAGTATCCGAATGTTAACAGACAATATAGTTGTTTTTTTCTTTTTTGTTTGATTATTACTGATGAGATGATAGACAGTGGCTGCTTTAACAGGCTGCATTCAAACGAATGCACAAATCTATTTCCATATCAGATGTCCTGCTCTGAAAACATACTTGACTGTGTGTACATCAGTTTCGTATAAAAGTATTCGGAAATGCAAGTGCATTTAACCGCATTCGCAATCGTTTTTTTTAAGATGAACAAACACAAAGAGCAAGTGAAAATCTGTCGGTGCGCGAGTTTAGTGCATCTAATAGTAGCATTACAAACGGCAGAAATGTAGGCACGTGTAAAGTAAAAAACTGCGGATGGAAGCACACACTGTCAAACAATGCGCACGCGTCTCAGTGCAAATTCTGTGCAATGAAGCCAGCCGCGTTTCTGGCGCGCACGTGTGCCATATGCGGGGAAAAACAAGTTCATTGAAGAGAGGATTGCGATGCATTGGAGAATCGATTTTTCACCCACCCTTAATGAAACCAGCCAAAAGTGCAGCGCTGCGCGCGGACAACTGGCGGGTATCACACGCACACAGACACACAAACAAACAAACACAGGACTCGTCGTGTAGTTCAAACAGAAATCTAAAACAGTTTATTTAATCACCAAAAGGGCAAATGTTTACTTCAATAATGATCAAAAAAGCGGCAAAGATTAGTTTAAACAACAGATCAAACTGAAAGAGAAAGTGCGATCTATTGTTATAGCCATTTAAGAAAATTTATTTTCTGTTTTACATTTGTTTAAATATAATTTGTTTGTGTTTTGTTTCAGTTTAATCTGTTAATTACGAAAGAAGTTTGTGTAATTTGTAAATGTTATAAAGGACGTGGTATAAATTGGACAGCAATACGCCGGGAGAATTGAAGAGGGTCAGACACAATTTTTGACCACTTCGTACGTTTTTATTTGTGGAAAATCCCTTCTTAAACGAATTTCGTTTTGTATAATTTTTTTCTTAATTTTTATTACATATTTTTGTTGATCAGTTATTAAAATAAAATAAGAACAAGGAAATGGCATTGTGAAATAAAGTGCGTATAACATGCAAACCCAACATGAAAAGAAAAGAAAAGGCAAGAAAAGGCTAAAACATAAATTCTAGCTCTATATGAAGCATACAGACTTTATTAGAGCTACAGAAATACAAACGTATCACTTAAATGCACAATACTCAATCTTCCAGCCCAGGGTCAAACCTTTATAAACATTAACAACAATTTTGGACAAATATGTAATGTAAAATTATGAATGGCGCGCTGCAGGATTCTGTCGGCTGAATGAACACGGTTTGCTTTCTCAAGTCTTTAAATCTGCAAATTTGCTGGCTAACAATATGACCAGCTGGATATAAATCAATGCAAATATATGGTAACAATCCTGACATTAAACATTGGTGTCTGACTTAAACTCTCTGACAGCGGAGCAGAGCGTGAGCCGCTTCAGCAAATAACGCAACCCGGAAAAACTATCGGCAAGGATTTTTGCAGATAACCGATAGTTCAGCCAATCAACTATCGGTGCCGATTAATCGGCAAAACCGATACATCGGTCGACCTCTAGATGAGACTCTTATTCCTCAGATGGGATCGTGTAGAGCCCTTTGAAGCTACACTTAAATTACAATTTGGATCTTCAACCCATCCGCTCCCACTAAAATCCACTATATGGAGAAAATTCCTGGAATGTTTTCCATAAAAACCTTAATTTCTGTTTGATTGAAGAAAGAAAGACATGAACATCTTCCATGACATGGGGGTTACTTTATCTACCCCTAAAAGGTGCACATAAGTACCATAGAGTAGTAACAAGTTGTCCTTTTCAAGGGTACTGCCCCAACTGTTGTAGCTATAAAGGTACAACTTTTGCACATTATTTCTGACGATGAATGTGACCTATGACTTACAGTTTATATAATATGTGAGTTGTAAATGCTGAGAAGTGACTGGTTCAAGGGTTAAAGCATTGCAAATCTAATTCAAAGCATCCAAAATAGGGCAATTTACTTCAATATGTAGTTGATAAAATGCTCTTGTAAAGAAAAACATCTCTTAACCTTAACCACACAATAGCTGCAGGATCAGACTCCTTTCAGAAGGGAACTTCGTAAATGGTTTTGTGCTCCTGTCGAGTTTTTGGCACAAAGGAGCGTGGGACACTGAAATAATGGATCAGACGGATGGGGTTACAGCGGCTGGCATCATCGTATGAGTGAACCGGAGGCCGCAAGCGGTAATATCTATGAGCTACGAAAGACGGATGACCTGCGAGAGGACAATTACAAGTCATTATGTCTCCGAGGTAACGTTGAGTAATATCTTTCGGCACAGCTCAGAGGAAATGGCCTCAGATGATGGTATAAGGGCTGGACCAAACATGCTTGCAGTGTTGGTTGAGAAGCAGACTCCAATCACAACACACGCACGTGCACATTTACTTATGCATGCAAGCTGCCAACAAAATGGGTTTAATAAATAAAGAGCAGGTATTGTATTTAAAAAAATCAATATGAATTTATATCAAGGATTTCTCTGGCTAGCAGGAAATCAATATATTCATAATAAAGCTTTTTATTCTTCCTTTTCAATAAAGAATGTGATCGTGTGAGCCATGACATCTCTCTCAAGGACTTTTGAAGGAGGCGGGTAATTTTGAGAGTGGGTGTATGGATGTGTGTTTGAACAGGCTGCATATGCACCTGTGCAGCAAAATAATAGCCTATTATCAATGAGAGAGATTAATTAGTTAATAAAGTGTCCAAAAACTGATTTATCAACAGTCAGTGGTGCCATAAGTTTGTGTTTTGGGTTGTGGGGTCTTCAGATTTCTAATTCCGATTCAACAGGTCACCTTTGTTTCAAATTGCACATACTTCTCTCTCTTTCTAGCCGCTCCGCCTTTCCACCCTACAGCCAAATCCCAGTCATGGTGTGATTTATGGGGACGCTGTAACACATGGGACGTCAGAGCCAATCATCATTCATCTCTAAAGGTGGAACAGCTCTCGGTTGAGCTCCCATGGGCAGCACCCCGAGCAGAACAGGCCAGAGGAGAACAGAAGAGACCAGGGTCATTCTGGCTATGCAGTACATTTTCATGTCCACATCATGTCTAAAGATGAAAATCATATTCTCTAGTTTCTAGGAAAACAGGCAATTGATTAAGAAATATGTCAAGTGTTTCTTCATTTATTTCCTTACTATCAATGTTTTCTTGAGAATATTGTTTTTTCTGTTTGAAGTCCTGAGTGCACAATATTACTTTCCATCCAATTAGTAAAATCCTTTACCTAACATAAACCAGTTCCTTAAAGGGATAGTTAAAATATCCCTTAAATAAATAAAAATTCTGTCTTTAATTACTCACCTTAATGTTGTTCCAATCCTGTAAGACCTTTGTTCATCTTCAGAACACAAATTATGGTATTTTTGATTAAATCTAAGAGCTTTCTAACCCTGCATAGACAGCAACACAACTACCACGTTCAAGACTCAAAAAAGTTGTAAGTACATCATTAAAAGAAAAAAAAAGTCCATGCAACATCAGTGGTTTATGACCGCGTTTTAGTGTCATTAAAACAAATCTAAGATTCTGAAATTGAAATTACGAGAATAAAGTTGAATACTTCAACAATAGTCAAAATTACGAGAACTAAGTTGAAAAATTTCAAGAATGAAGTCAAAATTAGGAGAATAAAGTTGAAATTACGAGAATAAAGTTAAAATATTTCAACAATAGTCAAAATTAGGGGAAAAAAGTTGAAATATTTCAACAATAGTCAAAAATAGGAGAATAAAAATCAAAATTGCGAGAATAAAGTTGAAATATTTCAACAATAGTCAAAATTAGGGGAATAAAGTTGAAATATTTCAACAATAGTCAAAATTAGGGGAATAAAGTTGAAATATTTCAACAATAGTCAAAATTAGGGGAATAAAGTTGAAATATTTCAACAATAGTCAAAATTAGAAGAATAAAGTCGAAATTATGAGAATAAAGTTGAAATATTTCAACAATAGTCAAAATTAGGGGAAAAAAGTTTAAATATTTCAACAATAGTCAAAATTATGAGAATAAAAATCGAAATTACGAGAATAAAGTTGAAATATTTCAACAATAGTCAAAATTAGGGGAATAAAGTTGAAGTATTTCAACAATAGTCAAAATTAGGAGAATAAAGTCGAAATTATGCGAATGAAGCTGAAATATTACAAATATTACAAGATTGTTCTCACTCTAAGCATTTCGACTTTGTTCGCGAAGCATTTCAACTTCATTCTTGCAATCTTAGATTTTCAATTTTTTTATGTGGCACTAAATTGCCGTAGTGGTTCAACGGTAGTTTTACGAAGCTATAAGAATACTTTCTATGTCGTGGTTATGTCATGAAGTCATTATTTTTGGGGGTTTTTGCACACAAAAGTATTGTTGTAACTACATAAAATTACAGTTGAACCACTGATGTCACATGGACTATTTAAACGATGTTCTTACTACCTTTCTGGGCCTTAATAATGTCAGTTGCATTGCTGTCTATGCAGGGTAAGAAAGCTCTTGGATTTCATCAGATATATCTCAATTTGTGTTCCGAAGATGAACGACATGAGGGTGAGTACTTAATGACAGAATTTTCATTTTGTGAACTCGTTTACACATTTTGGCCAACAAAAATACATCCCTGCATCACCATATTAGAAATGTGTTGAATTTTGTGAAGTTTTCAGGTTTTAGTTAGTTTCACTTTAAAAATGATCAAAATGAAGTTATGAATGGCTAATATTAGCTCTTAATTCGCATCCTTTTAGCCGTTCATCCTATTTATTAAACCTGTTGAAAGTGTTTGAGCTTAACCACAACAGACTTCTGAAAGTCTGTTATACCCACAGAGTTTCAAATGTACTGCATAACAGGAAAGACCCTGAAAAACATCAAAGAATCAAAGAGGAGAGGAGTTTCATTGATGAATGCACATATCCTCTATAGCAAAGCCTCATGGGTCAGAGACAGAGCCTGCAAGCTAACAGCACACACACACCCAACTTTTCCCAAACAAACAACAGCTATCAGCAATCCATGCGGTTGAGAGCTGGAATATTCTCTCTGAGAGGGAGCTTTCACAATGATTGATCTTAATCATTAATTTGGCTCTTTTGTTCTGCCCTGCGGTGCGCCGCACGCAGCTCACGTTACATTTTCCTGTGTGTAAGCACAGCTCAGCACCTGTGGGCGGCATGAACAGGTTTTACTGTGTGGGCCGTGTCTGTGTGTGTGTGATATAACACTAGGACTCATACCGACCCAGGTACAGAGCTATACTCATCTAGAGACTAATGTATAAGCTTACATTAAAACTTGAAATAATAATGGAGTTTTTTTTTTTTTTTTTTTTTTTACGTTTTACACTTCATGACGGCTTCCTGAGGTGTTTAACAATTTAAAATCGGAAGAATATCAGGCTGGAGCAGTAGGAGCTATGTTAATTGCTATATGAAAATGTCTGTATGTGTTACTGTCAGAAGAAACTAATGCCTAGCGGGCTGTGCACATGCTTTGGCACGTCACACAGTGGTGCCTGTATGCAGGCAAATCTGTTTGAGGTCATGTTCCAATATGGGAGATAATTTTTGTTTTGTTTGTTGAAAGAAAAAACGCAGCTTGCTTTAAAACCAATAGTGGTTATAGATTATGGTGCTAATGCTTGCGTACATGCCTTTCAGCAAATGAGCTGAGATGTTGTTACATCTATAATTAATATTCATGATGACAAGGTTTACAACATCTTTCCTTTTGACTTTTCAGATTTTCCACACTCCTGAATGTCTACAGCCTGTTTAAGGTAAAAATACCTTAAAAATATTCTAATCAAAAGGAAACTACAGTTTGTTCATTATGTGGTGTAAACGTCAGGGTTAACAGCTGGTGTATGGTTTAAAAAATAAAATAAAAAAACCATTAATTTGCTTAATCCTAGCTGTTTATTAAAAATGACACTGCATGATATGTGACTTAAAGAATTGAGACGTGGCTTTGAAATGTGAGACCATCTGGCAAATTAAGCAGTTGGACTGAAAAGAAAATCTAATAAGATAAACCTCCTCTGAATGTATTTGATAATCATTTAAGATAATTTAGTGAACTCCTTAGTGAACTTTGTTAATCATTAGAAAATGTGCTCTATCACACAGAATGACAATGTTTTCAGACACATTTTCCTTTAATATACACT
>NC_133362.1:9617745-9639312 GCF_049309525.1 Garra rufa | reverse complement strand
ATTTTAAAGTACATTAAAATAGAAAACTGGTATTTTAAATTGCAATAATATTTCACTATCTTACTGTTTTTTGCAAATGCAGCCTTGATGAGCATAAGAGACTTCTTTAAAAAACATTAAAAATCTTACTGATCCCAAACTTTTAAACAGCAGTGCATATTTGCATAAAAATAAAGCCTATTTTTTATTACTGTAATGCAATCACAAATTTTACTTTTGAGTTTTTTTTTTATTTATTTATCTATAACATTTAATTAATAAATAATTTTTCATATTACACTAAAAGAATGAGATGTTTTGCATTATGACAATAAGAACTAGAAATACCTAACAGTCTTAAAAACCTGGCTTATATATCTTATCTTTTGATCCTGATATGAAATATGACCAGGACATGTTCTCGACAGGTATTACAAAGTAAGAATAAGGGTTTTGCCATTTTTAATATTCAGATCAAAAAGGTCAAGACTTCAATCTATCAAAAATCACTCTGCCCTGAAAATGTGATGGGGATTCAGGTCTTTGATTCAAGAAATTATTGTATAAAAGACTGTGTGACACACAGCGATGTGAGATCATTTTTAAGGGCGGTTTCTGGTATACTCTTCATAGCTCTAATAGTATGCATTCATTTTTTTTTATTAATTGTTCTTGCATTGATCTGAATATTTTTTTGGTAATTGTGTATCTTGCAGTTTTTGAGGATGATAGTTGTGGATCTATCTCATGTCAAGAGAGTAATCCTGAACATTGTTTGTTGTACATAGTAGTTAAGGCCACTTAATATAAAATGGGACCGATTCATTATCTATATATACTCATCTAGTCATATTCATATATTCTTATTTGCTAATATAGTCTTCATATTCATTTTTACTTTACATTTATATTGATATTTTACATATATATTAGTTTTGTCTTGCTGCATGTCTCTGTATATATAATAAGCATAATGCTGTGTAAAGGGTAATGTTGAAGTTTCATTATTTTTTCTGGTACCAGGGAGAGCTGCTCTCTGCTGGAGTGTCTGTATTATCTTCAAGGTTGGCTGATAAGGAGCCGCTGCCATCGACACTGAATGCGGTTTGATGCTGTATGCTTTGAAACTTCTCGGATATCACTTGAGGTGGCTGTTAGATTTCTTTCCTAGAAGCGCTCATAATAAAGAAAGCTGTGTTTCAAAATTATTGCTTTAAATGGTTCCACAACATCTTTCATTTGTGTGAAATAATGGCAGCAGTGCTGTAGTCTATATCCATCGGACAGAAGAAGTGTTTATTTCTTAATTATCTTTGTGACAGGTCATATTTGATCAAATCAAAAGAAAAAACTATAACTATACTGGCGTTCAAAAGATTTTTAATGTTTTTTTAAAGACGACTTTTCAGCTAATCAAGACTGCCTTTATTTAATTACAAATCCAGAAAAAACAGTCATATTGTGAAATATTATTGCAATTTAAAATAGTTGTTTTCAATTTTAATATACTTTTAAATAGAATTTATTCCCGTGATGCAAAGCTGAATTTTCAGCATCATTACTCCAGTCTTCAGTGTCACACGATCCTTCAGAAATCATGAAAATATGCTGATTTATTATCATTGTTTGAAACAGTTGTGCTGCTTAAAGGGGCCATAGAATGCATTGAGAGAATATTTTAAATTGTTTTCTGATATCTACATAGAAGGTATATGTCATAGGAAAGGGCAAAAAATCTCTAGAAACGGTTTTACAGGTCCATTTACAACCCTAGGATTTGTCTCTAGAATGAAATGCTCTGTTATTGCCTTATTTGGAAGCTTCATGAATATTAATGAGCTCTGCTCTGATTGGATGTTTCACAGAGCTGCTCATCTCTATAGCTGGCACATTGACAAAAATATATATTTAATTAGGAGCTCTAGCTGCTTTTAATATGTGGTTTGTTGAATCTGCCGTTTTGAATCGCCGACATTTTAGTCTCATTATTGTGATCCATGTGCTCTATGTAACGTTATAATGCAGAGGGAGTGCTACTTACCACACAAGTTCAGCTGCTTGTCAGTAAAATTCGGGATCCGTAAATCATCCGCCATCATCAGCGCAGTCATCTTTCTGTTTATGTGGTAAGTGAAATCTTTTGTACTGCAATGTAACTATTAACGATCCCGGGGATGTTGCGAAACAGTCTGTTATGTTGGAATTTACCTATTTTTTGGTGGTCTTTTGCAAATACTAGATTTATATAAGAAGGAGGAAACAATGGTGTTTGAGACTCATGGTATGTTACTGAACTGTTATTATTTACCTATGCCAAGGTAAACACAGTTTTCCATTCTATGGCACCTTTAATATTATTATTATTATATTTTTTGGAACCTGTGATACTTTTTTCAGGATTCTTCGAATAAACATTAAAAAGAACAACAAGTATTAATTTCTTTGAAAGAAATGAATACTTGAATTTATTTAAAGCTTTGATTATCTAATATTGTTCTTGTTTTTAATATTTGTTTTATGCTTGTGAAGCACTTTGAGTTGTATTTTATGTATGAAAAGTGCTCTACAAATAAATGAATTATTATTATTACTTTTTTTCAGCAAGGATGTGTTAAATTGATCAAAAAAAGTGATAGTAAAGACTTATATTGTTAGAAAAAAATATCTATTTTGAATAAATGCTGTTCATTTTAACTTTTTATTCAAAGAATCCTGAAAAAAGTATCACAGGTTTCAAAAAAAATTAAGCAGCACAACTGTTTCCAAAATTGATAAATTAGCATTTTAGATTTATTTCTGAAGGATCATGTGACACTGAAGACTGGAGTAATGGTTGATGAAATTTTCAGCTTCGCATCAAAGAAATAAATTATATTTTAAAGTATATTAAAATAGAAAACTTATTTTAAAATGCAATAATATTTTATAATATTACATTTTTCTCTATTTAAATTAATGGAACTTAGCATACTAATCCCAAACTTTTAAATGGCAGTATGTATTATTTTAAAAAAAAAAAATTATATATATATATATATATTTTTTTTTTTTTAACATTATTATCAATTTTAAAACTGGTTATGCTGTTGAAAATATAAGAAATGTATCTTGGGCAGCAAATCAGCATATTAGAATGATTTCTGAAGGACCATGTGACACTGAAGACTGGAGTAATGATGCTAAAAATTCAGCTTTGCATCACTGGAATAATACAAAAAAGATACAGGAGTATACAAAAAAAAAAAAGAAAATATCACAATATTACAGTTTTTACTGTATTTTTGATAAGCTTTGATAAGATTTAGCAACTTCTAAAATATTTAAACAAACTTTTGATCAGCAGTGTACAGTCGTGGCCAAAAGTTTTGAGAATGACACAAATATTAGTTTTCACAAAGTTTGCTGCTAAACTGCTTTTAGATCTTTGTTTCAGTTGTTTCTGTGATGTACTGAAATATAATTACAAGCACTTCATACGTTTCAAAGGCTTTTATCGACAATTACATGACATTTATGCAAAGAGTCAGTATTTGCAGTGTTGGCCCTTCTTTTTCAGGACCTCTGCAATTCGACTGGGCATGCTCTCAATCAACTTCTGGGCCAAATCCTGACTGATAGCAACCCATTCTTTCATAATCACTTCTTGGAGTTTGTCAGAATTAGTGGGTTTTTGTTTGTCCACCCGCCTCTTGAGGATTGACCATAAGTTCTCAATGGGATTAAGATCTGGGGAGTTTCCAGGCCATGGACCCAAAATTTCAACGTTTTGGTCCCCGAGCCACTTAGTTATCACTTTTGCCTTATGGCACGGTGCTCCATCGTGCTGGAAAATGCATTGTTCTTCACCAAACTGTTGTTGGAAGAAGTTGCTGTTGGAGGGTGGAGGGTGGAGGGTTTTGGTACCATTCTTTATTCATGGCTGTGTTTTTGGGCAAAATTGTGAGTGAGCCCACTCCCTTGGATGAGAAGCAACCCCACACATGAATGATCTCAGGATGCTTTACTGTTGGCATGACACAGGACTGATGGTAGCGCTCACCTTTTCCTCTCCGGAGAAGCCTTTTTCCAGATGCCCCAAACAATCGGAAATAGGCTTCATCGGAGAATATGACTTTGCCCCAGTCCTCAGCAGTCCATTCGCCATACTTTTTGCAGAAGATCAATCTGTCCCTGATGTTTTTTTTTTTTGGAGAGAAGTGGCTTCTTTGCTGCCCTTCTTGACACCAGGCCATCTTCCAAAAGTCTTGGCCTCACTGTGCGTGCAGATGCGCTCACACCTGCCTGCTGCCATTCCTGAGCAAGCTCTGCACTGGTGGCACTCGGATCCCGCAGCTGAATCCTCTTTAGGAGACAATCCTGGCGCTTGCTGGACTTTCTTGGACGCCCTGAAGCCTTCTTAACAATGCAGTGGAAAGTTTTTTTTGGGGATTAAGTTAATTTTCATGGCAAAGAAGGACTATGCAATTCATCTGATCACTCTTCATAACATTCTGGAGTATATGCAAATTGCTATTATAAAAACTTAAGCAGCAACTTTTCCAATTTCCAATATTTATGTAATTCTCAAAACTTTTGGCCACGACTGTATATTCATTTAGAGGCAATAAATGGTAATTTATTATATTATGCATTGTAAAGCATAAATGAATCAGTCTATTTTCCTGCATTACAGTAATGAGAATGATCATTTATCAATTCATCTGGTGGGTTTTGAGGAGGATGGTGTTCTGGACAGCTGCCCTGTCTCTCTCGCTCTCTTAGAGAGTCTGGCGCTGGGCCTTTTCCTGTCTGTGTGCATGCATTCACACCCATCATGTGCCAAGATCAGCATTCAGGAGGAGACCCGAGGCCTGCCGCACCATCAGAGGGCTGCACGAGGTGAGAAGAAGCCAGAGCTGGGCCCCAGGCCCGAGCCCCTGCAGCCCACTACAGCTGCCTCCACCATCAGTAACCCCGCACTGGTGCGCTAGACACAATCCTGGCACATCTTACTTACTGACAGTTCAGCTCTAAAACAGTTCTGTTGCAATAATTCAAATCCTGTCATCATTTACTCTCATGTCAAACCATTTGATATCCTGTCTGTTTTATTAAAAGCTTAAAAAAGAATACAAAAGCACCATAAAAACGAGAGTTGACTTGTACTTTCTAGTCTTTTGAAGTCATGTGACAGCTGTGTGAGAAGCACATTTAAATCTCATTATTTTAGTAATTATTTTCACCTCCAGTGAACTCTTTACTCTTTGAAACCTGTTGTACCATTTTTGAAAACTGCTGAAAACTCTTTGCTGAAATCTTCTACATGACTTCTGCTGTCTGATTAATAGTTAATATTTTTTAGCAAGAAAAAAACTTTAAAAAACACCCAAGTTCAGGTCATGGTTCAATGTGTCTTTTTGATGTGAAATCTTTATAAAGTAAACGAAATGATAACTTTTATATTTTCAGTTATATTTTTCAAGATAAACATTTACTGGATTAAATGAACTTAATTATCCATAATAATAATAATAATTATATATTTTATATATCCATAGACATATTATTGCGAGATATAGAGTGACTGACATTTATATGCATTTTATGTACACTGCCATTCAAAAGTTTTGGAACATCTTAATATTTTTTAAATATTTTTTTTCTGCTCATCAAGGCTGTGTTTGTTTGATTAAGAATTTATTTCTGTGATGCAAAGCTGAATTTTATCATCATTACTCCAGTCTTTAGTGTCACATGATCCTTTAAAAATCATTTTAATATGCTGATTTATTATCAATGTTGGAAACAGCTGCGCTGTTTAATATTTTTTTTGGAACGAGTGATACTTTTTTCAGGGTTTTTTGATTAATAAAACATTAAAAAGAACAGCATTTATTTAAAATAGAAATATTTTGTAACAATATACACTACCATTCAAATTTTGGGGTCAGTTAATGTTTTCTTTCTTTCTTTGAAAGAAATTAATACTTTAATTCAGCAAGGTTGTTTTAAATTTATTAAAACAATATAGTAAAGACTATTGTTAAAAAATACATATTTTGAATAAATGCAGTTCTTTTGAACGTTTTATTCAACAAAGAATCATGAAAAAAATATCGCAGGTTTTAAAACATATTTGACAACACAAGTGTTTCCAACACTGATTAAAAAAAAAAAAGAATTTAAGAATGATTTTTGAAGGATTGTGTGACACTGAAGAAATGAAAATTCATTTGAAGTGTATTTAAATAGAAAAGTATTATTTTAAATTTATGTATCTTTGATATAAATGGAACTTTTGATGAGCATAAGAGACTTCTTAAACTTTTGAATGGCAGTCTGCTATACTGTTATACAGATCAGATTGATTTACAGCAATTTTAGCTTAGTTTGGGCTTCTGAATCATGTCTTCATTCAAAAGTTTTCAATTTAAAAACTCAATTTAAAAAAAAAGGAAAATTGCTGTACAAGGTCAACTGCTGCTGAATCATGAATGCATCATTCAAAACAGTTTTGAGAACCGAGTCAGCCAATCACTGAATTTTTTTTTTTTTTTTTCACAAATTCGACCTCACTTTTCTCATGAACATTTACAAAGAAGAGCTAGAGTGGATGTCAAGATCTGTATGACTTCAAACTTTGCATTGTATCGATTACTTACACACTTTAAAATGTTTTCCATTTGTGATCAACAGAAGAAAGTAAGTCTTGCAACAACATAAGGATGATTAAGATTGGTTTAAGGTCAGTTCTCAGCACAGTTTCATCACTCACAGGCTTTTGTCTTTTTCTCTCACTTTAAGACTCAAAAAAAAAAAAAGATCTGTGCAATGACTGGTAATGTGGCTTTTAGTTACATCAACATGAAGGGATATGATAAAGTTGTGTGTTTTTGTGCGGATGGTACAGACCCGTTTTGTCCACGCTATCCTTTTGTTTGCATTTCCCCTTGGTAACAGAAACGTCATCGATAGCGATGTCTCCCTCAAAGCCGTTTCCACGGATACCTTCGAACACCACCTGACAAAGAGAAACTGGAGTTAGACAGCCGTCTCATCCGTGACACTTCTGCTCTAAAGTCCATTAAAACAGACATTTGTCAAGTCACGTCTTACATTCCCATCAAACACACACACATAGAAAGACAAATTAATTGCAACATTTCACTTTTGTTTAGGACGTCACGACTAGTGATGGATAAAATTCATACAAACTGAACCATCATCAAATGAACTCGGGTCTCCCTAAGTACTGACTGATTTTAAAAAGTATGAGTGTGAATTTAAATTGAACACAGGAAGCTAAATAACTTGATTTGGAATGCCAGGAAGAGGATTTAATTAAAGTTCAATTTAATAAACAAGCTGTCTGACAAAAATAGATATGCATGTTTATTCCCTTATACATAACTGATTTGACATAATGATCCAAACTACTGTCAAAGCAATTAACATGACCATCAAAACATTTATTTATTAACACTGTATACCGTACATGGCAGAAAAATGGTAGAAAAACACTTGATTTTAACGATTATTCGTTCCTCTTTTTTTAAATAGCCCAAAACCTAAACAGTCTCAATTATCAAGCCGTTTTGATTTTCTGAGCATTACGATGTCATATTGCTCAGGCCCCGCCCACAACCACTGATGGACTGTCCCTTATTAGCATATTTCTGCCCTCAGCCAGTTGTATGCTGTCCCAGGGCTCTATAGTGCGACCATTTCACTCGCATTTGCTAATGAAAACTACTGCGTGCGACTATAAAAAAATATTTAGGAGCACCATGTGCGACTGACCCGATCAGCATATTTGTGTTTGTGCTCAGGGGAGCTTTAAAGGTTTCTATGTGTTTTTGCAACGTTGCCTAATGTTTCACAAACGTATCTCACAAATCATTTCATAAACAAGAGAGAGAGTGTAAATAATTGATTGTGCAGTATAGAGAGCTTTGATTATAATAGAGCTTTGAGATCGCAAACTAAGATGAGTGACAGCTTTTAATAATTTGTAAGGGAGTTTATAAATGAGATATTGATTTAATACAACAGGTAAATAAACAAGAAGTTATTATTAAGTGACTTACATTGTCTGACTATAACACTATTGACTGATTTTGCTCTGTTTTGTTGTCAAAAGTAGTCTGAAACAAGTCACAGCTGAGCCGCTGCGCATCTCCACTCAAACACAGCGTTGTTTTGTTTATGAATGAATGTTTGTTTTTAAACAAATCTAGCGGAATGATTCAATTTCCCATTCATAAAGACAGTCACTTGCTTTATTCCTGAATGAATCAGCCGTTCAAAGGAATCAAAAGAATGCTATGATTCAGTAATTAAATCAGTGACTTGCCGCCAGATTTAGTTTAATTTTTAAAGTATCTTTTCAGTTATATAATTGATTTAATATTTCTGTATTCAAAATTTTATATTTAAAACATTGATCTCGACATGAATTTATTAATTTGATTGCACTAATGCCACCTCTGAGCCTCATTAAACATATGAAAAGGTAAAAACAAAATTCCCTGTAAATCACTTTTATAAGGAGTATCACCTCGTAATGGGAAGGCTACTTTTTTTTTTATCAGATTTTTTGATTATTGTTTTGAATGTGCTCCTAACAAGAAAAGTAAGCATAGAGCCCTGTGACTGCCATATTCTCAACACTCTCGTCTCGTAAGCAATGCAGGTGTTTAGTAGTTGAATGTAAAAGTGAACTTAAGAGTTTTCATTTTCTCCCGATACGAGCCACTGAAGATGCAGTGGATTACTTTTGTTTTTGATGTTAATGTTCCACCAAATACACACAAAAATGAAAGAGGGGGAGGGGTGAGCAGTAGCTCATTAGCATTCACTGAAACAGGTCGCTTTGAACAGAGCTGTTTTTGACAGGGTAAAAAGGATGTTTTTACTTTTATTTTTAAGAGCACTTGTGCTCCTAACTTAAACAATTTAGAAGCACAGCCAAAATTTCAGGAGCTCGTTCTAAACAATAATCAGAAAAAAAAAAATTAGCCTTCCTATTACGAGATGATATTTAACTCCTTAAAGTGATTTACAAGGGGATTTTGTTTTTATCTTTGTAATGGAATTTTTCTAACTTTATTAAAAGCATATCATCTTACTGTATGTGTCAAATTAAAAAAAAAAGATATATTTTTAGTTTTTAAAACTTAAATAACAACAGAATAAGAACATGTAGGATAAGAATAAGTTACCAATCAAATTAAATCAGTATTAACAAAATTAGTTAAAAATTGAATGCAGAAATATTAAACAATTTAAAAACCTGAAAAGATACTTTAAAAATTAAACTAAATCTGCCAGTAAATGGTGGCATTAGATTTAATAATATATCATTTATTTGATTCGTTCGAACGGCCGATTCATTCAGGAATAAAGCAAGTGACTGTCTTTATGAATGGGAAATTAAATCACTTCACTAGATTCGTTAAAAAACGCATGTTCATTCATAAACGAAACACCTTTGTGTTTGAATGGAGATGCGCAGCGACTCAGTTGTGACGAAGAAATAGAGCAAAATCAAGCAATAGTGTTATAGTCAGACTTAATAATAACTTCTTGTTTATTTACCTGTTGTATTAAATTATTATCTCATTTACAAACTCCCTTAAAAATGATTAAAAGCTGTTAATCGTGAGATACGTCTGTGATACATTACTCAACGTTGCAAAAACACATAGAAACCCTTAAAGCACCCCTTAGTGCAAACACAAATATGCTGATTGGGTCAGTCACACATGGTGCTCCTAAATATTTTTTAATAGTCGTACGCAGTAGTTTTCAGTTGCAAATGCGAATGAAATGGTCACACTGTAGAGCCCTGGAAAACCCTAAAGAATCATACCGACTTGTGCAAAATGAGCATCCAACACCCCTTTTAGGAACTACATTTCTTTAGCCATAAATACAAATTATAATACTGCAGCTCGTCTCAATTTAAAAGCATGAACTGGAATTTGAACACATTCTCAGTACAACTTGAATGCTGAATGATACAAGACCCTGGTCACAATTGAACGTTTTTGCACATTAAAAATAACACAGTACTATATCAAACGTTTGTACAGTAAAGTTATAAAATAATTGCATATTGGCCTGTAAAATCATAATAATAAGTTTCGCCCCCCATTCTTTGCTGGTATTTATTTCCTCGCCATGTAAGCTGTGTTTGACTGACAGCTTAATTACAGCAGCTCTGAAGCTCACTGCAGAGAGCTAATCAGATCCATGTCAGAGCCACGTTCAGTCTAACTGGAGCTTACAGAATTACCCCCTCCCCAGACAAACACACACACACCTCTAAACCCCAGCTGGCGGACTAACGCACAAGTAATTGAAATGTATAAATGAGCAAAAGTGAACAGAGCGATTCAATACATTTAATCCACCCACAGCCCCTTAAAACAGGCCTAAAGCAATTCGGACCTTCTCAAACTTCACAGAATGGCTTTTGATTTTAAGTGTTTTAAGCTTTAAGGTTAGAAGAACTTTTGCATAACATGGACAAAATTTGGAGAGCTTTTATGGGCACAGGTAATGGAATGCAAGGGCTAACATTTTTCTCTTTTAATTAAAATAAAGGCAAAATGAAAAAAAGATTTTCAATGAAAACAGAAATAGTTTAAACACTTAAATTGCTAATAAATAAAAACCAAAACTGAACTAAAACAGAAACAATGATGACAAGCTATGGTAATATTTAAAAAAAAGGAATAATAATAAAAAATAAAGAAAAAATTTATATAAAACAAAAACAGAGCTGAAACAAAAATATAATAAATAAATAAAAAAATAGAATGGAAAAAAAAATAAAGGTAAAAGCTAATTCTAAATATGACATATATACATATAAATTCTACAGAACTGGTGTAAACTGCTATCCCACAACCAACTAAAAACACATTTAAAAATCATTTAAGTATTCAAATCTTAGACCAAAACATGTCATCATTGTTTTGGTAGTGACAAAAGGGAACACTTAATTCTCATATTTGGGGGAAATAAACACAATTTTTGTATGGTTATGCACATTTTTTGTATTTTAGTTTGTGTTAGTATGCAAGTTCAAATTCTGCAATGTTATGTGGTAGCTACCAAAGCATTACTGTCGCAACCAAAACATAGGATGCTATGTCAAAAATAAAGTATATTGAATTATCAACTATGATGTTATGATAGTTTTTGGTTCAATGTATAGTCAAACTAATGATTCCTTAATTTCGAAATCAGTATGGCCAACTTTTTGTCTTTTACAAAGAAAAATTGGATTCAAAATAAAACCAATAATATAAATTACACATGAAAATACACATAAAAATATAAATATATACACATTTCTTTCAAGACATTTCCAACTCTGACTTTGAACCATAGCCCATATATAAACACTAAAATAACACTGATGCATCTTTAATGCCATATTTTATACTTTAGAAATGATACCTTTCTAACTTCTCACCCTCAAAGTAAATTCCACTGTGGCAGCATTTATGTGCATTGACCTAATAAATACACTTTCAGACAAAGGTACAAAGCTGTATCCTAAGGAACAAAAGCTAAAGATACATGTTTGCTCTGTATTTACCCCTAAATGGTACATATTATTACCTTACAGGTACATATTACTACTTTAAAAGCACATATTAGCACCTAAAGTGTATAATCAGTAGGTGAATTCAGGTTGATTGGAACACTTTTTGACAGTCAATTCAATGGCAAAAAGCATCTTAATCAACCTGAATTCACCTCTTTTTCATCTTTTAAAAATGTACCACCCTAGTGTCAGCTTTGTACTTTTTTCTTAGAGCATATGATCATTTCCACATGATTTGAAGCAGAGAGAGACAGTGTGACTATTGTATTCAGCCTAAAATGACACCTTCTAGTATGGTTCACACACTTGACCAAGTGAAAATAGCATACTTTGTTAAGTGCACACCCTCTTGACCCGTGCACTTTTATCAACACAACACACGCAGACACATGCAGCATCATCCTGCGATGTCCAAATGAACGAGTGACGCTGAATAAATAACAGAGGCTGAGCGGGATCAAGGGATGAGGGCAGATGGGTAATTTGATTTGTCTTGTGTGTGTAAAACAGTCTCTCTGACTGTGCTAATTGGCTGCGGGGCCACAGTGGACGGCGGGTGACACGACATCATTAGGGCAATGTCAAGCGGCGCTCCATAAGCATATCTACTCACCTGAATATATATTCCTGCATTACAAGCCCAGACTTTCAAACACACACAGAACGCATTTAACTCGAGCTACACTTCCACAATTACAAGGTCACTGTATGCATAAAAACACGCTCAGAAAGCAAACACAAACACGCAAAACATGCACAAAGAGATCTCGCCATAGCTGGTTGTAGCAGTAATTGGTAGGTGAGGCGATGTGTGTTTTCTCTCTGTTCGTTAATGCAAATGGCTTCCTCTGACGGGCAGAGCAGAGTTGACTTTAGTGGGTTGAGCTCATTAAGAGTATGACAGACCATTCACCTCTCACATATGAGCTCAGATGCCAGCGGAGACAGAAAGAAACAATTATGCGCGGCGTCTGAGAGGCGTAGGCATGTAGACGCCTCTCTAGCTCCGTGTTCATTAGATTGGGGTGAGGACAGAGAACGGAGGAGAGATGGAGGTGAAGCTGAACTTAAAGAAACAGTTCAAGCAAATTCTGTCGCTCTAACTTTTGTGGAACGCAAAAGGTGAATAATATCATAGCTACTTAAAAAAACATACAAGGACCAGGCGCTGTCAAAAAGCACCTGATAAATTGTCTAAATGACTTTTGCTTATGTTTTCTGTGAATAAGAACTTACATTTTGGTTTGTTCACCACAAGACTATCGTATGGACTTAAAAATGCACATTTATTTTTTAAAGCAGGTTTATGCATATTTATCCAAACTAGGGGTACAAAAAAGCCCTATTATATAAAAACCCTGGATTGTTCAGAGAAATACATGCTTCTTTTATTTATCAAGAAAAAAAAAAGGCACTAGCGTTCAAACGTTTGGAGTCACTAAGATTTTCAAAAGTGAAAATAAAGGCTTGATATTTCTATTTCAAACAATTGCTGTTTTTTAAAACTTTGTTTAAATTTCAAAACCTTAGCAAATCAGCTTATTAGAATGATTTTTGAAGGATCGTGTGACACTAAAGACAGGAGTAATGATGCCGAATATTCAGCTTTGCATCAGAGGAATAAATTAAATGTTAAAATCTATTGAAATATAAAACAGCTATTATGAATTGTCATAATATTTCTAGGGCCCTATGATTTCCGTGACATGGAAAATGCGGAAATTGCGGAATCCAGTCAGAAAAATACAATTTGCTGTATAATGTGGAACATCACCGAGTAAATTAAAAGTAGGTCAGTACAAGTATACTTAAATCAAATAAAATTATTATTAAAATGTAACAAAAAATAAATATTTACCAGAAAATCTTTTACTGGAAAATATAAATTCACAAAAGAGCATTTCTGAAAAAAAAAAAAAAAAAAAAATTATATATTTATAATAATCAATTAATTAGACATGCTTTTGATTATTAAAATGTAATAAAACTATTAAAATTTATTCCAGAAAATAAATAGAAAACACAGAATTTAGTGAAAAAATAAAATAAAACTGTATTTCAGAAAAATTTAAATAGAAATTTTTTTTTTGAATTTGGTAAAAAAAAAAGTTGAAAAAAAAAAAGTTGAAAAAAGAGAATCTGGAAAAAAAACATATTTCATAACGCCTTTAAAATTAAATTTTTGTTAAACTTTTAATAAATTGTTAAAATGTTTTATGATTTCAATTAATTAGACATGGTTTTGGATATTTATTAATATTTTTTCAATTTAACCATTAATATAGAGTGTAGAAAAATAAAGTGGAAATTAGTATTTTAAAAAAATGAATTTGAAAAATAAATAAATAAAACTGAAATTTGAAAAAATAAAACAGATTTTATAGGGTCTTAAAATGTAATTTTTGGTAATCTTTTAATAAATTGCTGTTTAAATGTTTCATGATTTAATTTAATTAGACATGCTTTTAATTTAACCATTAAAACAGAATCTAGAAAAATTAAAATGAAAAAAAAAAAAACAGAATACAAAAAAATTAAAATGGAAGAAAAAAATCAATTTTGGGGGAAAAAAAACAGAAATTGGGAAAAAAATAAAAAAGGTCAAAAAATGTTTTTTGTTAAACTTTGAATAAATTGCTGTTAAAAAGTTTCATGATTTCATGATGAAGTAGGCATGCTTTTTGATTAATGTTTAATTTAACCATTCAAATAGTGTCGAACATTTGAAATGGAAAAAAAGGATCCGGACAAATTAAAATGGAAAAAATAATAATTTTGGAAAAAATAAAAGAGATTTCATAGGGCCCTATATATTACAGTATTTTAGGGAATTTTTCATTAAATAAATGCAGTCTAGATACGCATTAGGATATTTATTTAAAAAACATAAAATAACCAAATACCACAATTTTTCAAATAATAATAGAGGTCATTCAGTTTGAGACATTAACAATCTCTTTTTCTCCATTTAAACTCATCACTAAAATGAACAATTAAACAATGTAAAACTTTTCATTTTCATTTTTGGTTGAACTACTTCACTGAATGTGGAAGGAAGCAACAGAGTTTCAGAACAGCTGCTGAAGGCTGTAACAGAGACTCTCAGTCTGGTGAATTTCATCAACCAATGGCTATGGAGAGCAGTGCTAGCAGAGAGGCGAGAGGTGAGAGTGATGGGAAATTTCGAGCACACAGAGAGGAGAGGTTAATGGATAACAAACACGACAAAGAGCTGAGAGCATCAGCGGAGAAACCAGCGAGCGATAAAGAGGATAAAGAGAAAAGAGGAGATGATGAGGAAAGAGCTTAAAGGGCTGTGTGAAAATGGATCAGCGCTCGCAGAGTGGACGCTTTTCTCTGCTCTTCCCTCAATCTTTTCAGAAAATCATAATTAAGCAAAGCTAATTACCAGCCCTCCCTCGCTCCCTGAACTCTTCCTTTGTAAAGCTCTTGCGCTTTTGTCATCATCTTGTTTCCCTGCTGGCATCTTTCACACGGACGTACAAAACGCTTCTGCCTGCGGTGACCTTTTCCATTAAGATGCGGAAAAAAGACTTCAGAGATGCGGAAGATAAACATTAGACTTTAGACTAGATTTTGACATTTTCTGAAGAAAATTGTAGTGCTTTTTGCCTGTACAAAAGATACCACACATTGGGTTGCGGTTCTCTTTGCCACTTATCCAAGTAAAAAAAAAAAAACTGATTCAAATTGATATTATAATCTCTAGATATATGAAAACACCACCTTCAATGTACACTACTTATTTACTTATATATCTTAAGAAATTAATACTGTTATTCCACAAGCATTACACTGCTAGTAACAGTAAGCACATTTAATGTTACAAAAGATTCCAATTTCAAAAAATAACTTTCTCTTAAAGGAACACTCCACTTTTTTTGGAAATAGGCTCATTCTCCAACTCCTCCCCGAGTTAATAAGTTGATTTGTACCGTTTTGAAATCCATTCAGCCGTTCTCCTGTTCTGGCGATATCACTTTTAGCATAGCTTAGCATAGATCATTGAATCCTATTAGACCAATAGCATCGCGTTCAAAAATGACCAACGAGTTTCGATATTTGTCCTATTTAAAACTTGCCTCTTCTGTAGTGATATCATATACTAATACCAGCAGAAAATGTAAAGCTGCGATTCTCTAGGCCGATAAGATTAGGAACTACACTCCCATTCCGGTGTAATAGTCAAGGAAGTTTGCTGCCGTAACATGGACGCAGCAGGCGGAGTAATATCACACAGCACATGTGCAAATGCTAACCTAGCTGGGAACTAATTTCAGGCGCTGTGTGATATTACTGCGCCTGCTTAGCATGATTCTAGCATTATTAACAAGTTGCTAGAATATTTCTAACATGATTAGCATGTTGCTAGCATGATTAGCATGTTACTAGCATTATTCTAGTTGCTAGGCTTTGCTAGATAGTTAAATAGATTAGAAATATTCAATAGAATGTTGTCAAAGTTTGAATGGATTAGAAATGGTATATATAGACGTTTTTCCTGAACACGGAAGTAAGTCCGACTCTTAACTGAAAGAATGCTTTGCATTTCCGGTCTGCATTGTTTCTAGTCAAATTAGGGTATATTCCGAGCTAATAAACTAATGTTAAACCTATTAAAATGTTTTTAAAAAGCACATGGCTCCATAGCGCCATCACTTGGCAATGTCGCAATGACCGTCATTTGTCAGTGCCTCACTTTAATGAGTGTGTAGATGACACGAAGCAGCGGACGTTAGCTACATTAAAAACAGTTGGACGCTATTTGAAACGGTTCCTATGGAAACCGGAACAGAAAAGCATTCAATCTGACGTTAGAGTTCGTAATGGCGGCGCTCATCGTTTACTCAGGAAAAAGGTCTATAGAAGGAAAGCTTGATTTAGTCTCAAGGGCTTCTAGGAGTTTAAATTTGAATTTGGAATGTTGGAGTTTAAATAGTGTTGGCTCATTTGAACATTCTGTCAATGTAAGTCTATGGGATTCTTATAGTTTTCATTAAAATTGAAGATTAAAAATCATCAGTCAGATCAGTCTAAAAAGATACAGCACACTAAGTGAGATCAGTCTGAAGAACTCGCATTCAAAAATTAAGTCTAAGAAGATGAAGAATAAAAAGCTAGTAGCGGATTCAAAATGTTACTGCTTTTACTGACTTCCTAAGATCGTATTGTCACCTACTAGAAAATTATAGGTTCAGTCGCTTAGGAAAACATAACTCTCCTCAGTTAGCCCCATGGTTTTTGGTATCATCATGTCAACATTTAATGTTAATTTGTTTAAATCACATTTATCATGTAAACTAAATTATGGCAAGCCATTTTATGGCTATGGGTTACTTGTTGTAATGGCATTTTTACTTGTAACAATTAAATTAGAGAGCTCTATAATTCAATTCCTACTAGTAACAATGCCAATTAGAGAGCTCTATAAAACAATTTTTACTAGTTACAATTACAATTAGAGAACTCTCTAAATAAAGATTTACTAGTAATAATTTCAATTAAAAAGCTCTCTTATTCAGTTTTTACTAAAAAGAATTCCGATTAGAGAGCTCACTAATTCAATTTTTACTAGTAAGAACTGAATTAGAGAGCTCTTTAATTATGGAGCTCTACAATTAAACATATCTTTAAATTTTTTTTCCTAAAAATTAGGAAGCTCTCTAATCAGAATTGTTACTAGTAAAAACTGAATGAGCTCTCTAATTGGAATTATTACTAGTAAATATTGATTTAAAGAGCTCTCTAATTGGAATTGTTACTAGTAAGAACTCAATTGTAGAGCTCTCTAATTGAAATTCCTACTAGTAAAAATTCTGTTGTAGAGCTCTGTAATTAAAAAAGAATGGAAGACATATGACTAGTAAACATTCATTTGTAGAGCTCTCTAATAGGAATTGTTACTAGTAAGAATTGAATTAGAGAGCTCTGTAATTAGAATTCTTACTAGTAAAAATTCAATTAGAGAGCTGCTTAATATTGTTACTAGTAAGAATTTAATTAGGGAGCTCTCTAATTGGCACTGTTACTAGTAGGAATTAAATTAATTAAATTCTTACTAGTAAAAATGCAATTAGGATGCGTAACACTTATATATTTTAGGCTAAAACGGCTTGCCATACTAAATACAATACATGTCTATTGGAAACCTTGACTGGGATAAGTGCAGTTAAAAGGAAAAAAATAAAATACTACTAAACTGCAGGATATAAAGTTTAAAAAGCATTTATAAACTGTATTCTACGGAGACTGTGGTAGTAAGCGTTTATAGTTGTGTTAAACAGCCCAATACCAGGCAGGTGGCATTTAAGAGCTCTATAAAAGAGAACAGCTATACTGGGCCTTTACACGTACAGCACCAACTGGCCTTAACTGCCATTTGAAACCGTGTCATAGATGGGGAGCAATCAAACATACACTAGAGGAGCACAAACCATGGCTATATCATTAGCAGAGCTTATGAATGGAAGAAAACACATTAGAATAAAAAAATGCATATCTTATTGCCCTAAATGTCCTTTTTTATATAATGTATATAATATATGCCCTTTTATATATATCCAATACTGAAGACTTCAAAAAGCATTTGAAAATGACCTACGCAGACAGGACTAATTTTATATACGAAGGTAGGGTGATGATAATAATATTCATCAGAGCTTTTCTTTCAGTCACGTTCGGTTTAGCTATTGCAGTAATCTTCCAGACTTTAAACGGACTGTGCGTTCCCGTGCCATGAAAGATTATGGCGTCTTTTATCTTCTATAAAGTGGCATGAAAAAGTAACGAGTGGTAAAAGCGATCCGATGTGTAAAATCCTTTGAGACTTCTCTCAGCGGCCCCATGTCCAGCCTGTCGGCCACAGAGCTGTCACTGTACATTAAGCATATGTTGATGTTGGTCAATGAGAAGAAATAAAAAAAAAAATCAAAAGACCTATCTTTTTCTCTATTGGTTGCTCTAAGTGCTTTTTATATTGAAAAGAGGTTACATGGAGATGTTACAACATTACATTGTCTTTATGTAAGAAATATAGAACTAGAAATGTTCACTAAGAATTAAAGAATTATATTCCAATTTTAATTCTGGTGAATAAAAGTATTAATTGTTACAACAGATTTCTATTTTATTTTATTTTTATACAGTATATAATAAATCAGCATATTAGAATGATTTCTGAAGGATCTGTAGATTGTAGTAATGGCTTATGAAAATCCAGCTTTGTCATCGCAAAAATAAATTTAAAATTGCAATAATATTTCACAATATTACTGTTCTTACTGTATTTTTGAACAATTAAATTCATCCTTGATGAACATAAGAGACTTCTTTAAAAAACATTATCCCAAACTTTTGAACAGTAGTGCATATAAAAATAAAATTCTAAAATAGTTTTATAAAAGTTTTATTTTTTTATAAGTTGTAAATGTTTCATATATGTGCGAAAAAGGTTTTTTTTTTTTTTATTGTTGAATTTTGCTTAGAAAAATATGTGCTTATTGATACAATTAAAAACTTATGTCATAAATACATTGCCTTGTAATAATTCAAGCACTTTTTTCAAGTACCTTTTTCAAAAAGTCGAATTCAAGTGCTATAAGCACCTTGTACGAACCCTGAGGACACCAATGTATCTCTATATGAAGATGACATTTAAACATTGTAATTTTACAAAAATAAATCAGAATACAATAAGCTGAAATATACATATGTGAACCTGAACCACATAACCAGTCTTAAGTAGCATGGGTATATTTGTAGCAATAGCCAAAAATACATTGTGTGGTTCCAAATTATAGAATTTTCTTTTATGGCAAAATTCATTAGGATTTTAAGCAAAGATCATGTTCCATGAAGATATTTTATAAATGTCCTACCGTAAATATATCAAAATGTAATTGCTAAGAACTTGATTTGGACAATTTTAAAGGCGATTTCGTCAATATTTATATTTTTTGCACCCTCAGATTCCAGATTTTCAAATAGTTGTCAGACTACTTAGACAAATGTGACCTGATCCAGCAAAATGAGTAACAGTGACCCAAATTTCAAAATTGGAAAGAGGAGACCATAAGCTTTAAAATGATATCCCATTGACCTTGAATGGTTTTAAAGATATACCCATTTAAATTATGGTCATCTGCTCTCTTTTTCCAATTGAAAACCTGAGAAAATCACTTTTTTTTTTTTGTTAATATCTTTTAGCCTGGGCATTCCCATGCTGCCTTGCGCGCAGCACGATTTTATTCACGCTGCTAGGCAGCCTGGAGTCCATGGACCAAAATTTCACCTCAGTTAGGGAACCAATCACATAACAGGGAGGGAGCAGCAAGACGATGACGCCTTCTATGCGACTCACCGAAGCAGTTTGTTTATAACTATGGATCCAGCATGGCAGCAGACGCAAAGTTAGATAGTGTTCTAAGTAGTTTAGAACGCAAGTTTATTTTGAAAAAAGAGCAACTTTTGGCGTTAAACCATTTCATAACGGAGAAGGATGTTTTTGCCCTGCTACCAACAGGCTTTGGCAAAAGCCTCATATATCAACTAGCCCCGTTAGTGGCTAAGGCAGCGGGGCTTAGCGAGACCCATACATCATCCGGTATAATTGAAACGATTGGCTATGAGCTATGCACAGGCGCATTTGATAGACATTCGTAGCGCCCAATAAACGGCTCTGGGCATTCGTAAACCACGCCTCAAATACGAGAAAATGAACATGGGGTTCCCAGACCACGAATCGACGTGGTTTGGCGTTATCCAGGCTAAATACCTTTCAAAATCTATTACATTTAAAGGTTCTTCTACATTATTGCGACTTCCGACTCATTTTGCCAGATCGAGTCACAAATATTGTCCTATCCTTAAAAAAAAAAAAAAAAAAAAAAACCTTATGAGGGGTTTTATGGTCCAGGGTCACATATTAATTAAGATCCCGTTCTCAGCTCCCAAGCTAATGTAGCACATCTCTCAGAGCTCCTGTAACGCTGTGAGGTCTGTTAGATCTCTGTAAAAACCCCTCGACTATCAATCCCACTTAGTTTAACCTCAAACATGCTGCCCATGTAATGGATCTGCACAGTCGAGTAAAGCTTTCGGATAAAGTAACGCTGTTGTGATTCTGCTTGATCCATCAGGCTTAGCGATGAGTGAGACGCCTCATGCAACGATGCAAAGACGCACTTCCTTTTTCTTGGAGATTCTGTGGGAAAATGATGCTAATTTCTCTCGGCAAGCCTCCGCCGTCACTCGATCCACACGGCAAGAGTCAATGGAGGAACAAAGAGGAGATGAGAACAGAGCAAACAAACTGACAGCGGAGAAACACGACTGTCTGTCGGACTTGTCAAGTCTTACTGTCCAGGAATGCCTGGATTGGTCTTTAGCATCGATTGATGGAGGCCAACTGGGGGCTGGTTGAGAGGTGAAGATCTATTTATGTCTTCAAGTGTCAAATACGTGGCATTACTGAGTGAAATGGAAGAGACAGCACCAAGAGAGGAGAGGCTAACAAATGTTTTTTCAAAAAATTAACTGTGAGGAAAAATAAGGAAAAATATCAGTTTTTCCCACTACAGATGGCAAAGTGAGAGCTGAGCAGATTTGACCAATATAAACTCCAAATTTACTCTATTTACTCATTCTGTTTACCCTATTAAATAATCTGAAATAAAAAAAGAGAAAATTGTAGGAATTACACACCAGAATGGAGGATTTGTGGAATCAACCGAAAAAGAAAAGTCATGTAAAATAAAACATAAAAAATATATTTCAGCTACTTATCAAAGCAGCATGTCTCGTTTATTTTAAACTGATGTATTCAAATAAACCCAAAATTAAAATGAATAAAACCTATATACAATAACAAAATATAACAAAAAATAACTAAAATGTAAATGACTCAAATTTTAACAAAAAAAAAAAAAAAAATTATATATATATATATATATATATATATATATATATAT
>NC_133362.1:9437061-9617245 GCF_049309525.1 Garra rufa | reverse complement strand
AAGCACACACACATATATTATGTACACAAAAACTTTTATTTTGGATTGCGATTGCAATTTAATTTTAATCCCAGCACTAAATAATAGTCATACTAATACAAAGTCAGTTAATATGTGAATGTTTTCCTAATCCTCATCGAAATGTAATAATGTTGTCCACCTATAAAACCATTTTTATTCTGTTGTAATTCACATGGGTAAGGCCAAACAATATTAATAAATAATAACATAGCCTATATTTCCTGATCCAATCAAATCCCAAAGGACAAAATCCAGCCCTGTCCTACATTGTTTCCCACTGAATATTCAGTGTCACCTGGAAATTTGTCCCATTATGAAAGTCAAACGCAATATCTTCTTGTCTTTAAGCAGTAGCTGTAGAAAGAATGAGGGTAAAAAATTCTGACAGGACCAGGACCAATGAGCCCAGACTTAAGTGTGTCCCATTTACCTGTAAACTCTCTCTTTTTTCTCTCCCCTGAATTATCGGTCTTCATTTCCATCCCTATTGCATGTGCTGTTCATCTTTTTCTGGCCTTCTCTCTGAGTTTTCTTCACTGTATAAATCTCCTCTTTTTCAGCCCTGCTCTTCAAGCTCTTTCAATTTGTCATTTTCTCTCTCCAGCACCTTTTCTCCTCTGTGATGAGCAGTAAAACGTCTCCTGGACTTTGCAGCTGTTGTGCTGAGAGCTCAACTCAGCAGAAACACAGGTCCAGAGGAGCACGACTCAGCGCTTCCTCAATCATTCCCCCCACAGACCCTCTAACCACACACAAACACTCACACACGTACAGTACAGACATAGCACACCTGCCAACTAGGACTGCACAAAATAGGTAAAAAATCTATAAATATCAATGAAACTGCTCCAATTGGACTAAAAATACAACATCACTTCAGCTAAACTGCCACTGTACCCAATTACATTCAAAAGGTTCAAACCATAAAATACAGCAAAAATCTGATTTAAATATTCCATATTGTTTTTTCACTAAATAAACAAAAAGATTTATGGAAACAAGTATGTTCATGTATGAATGAAAAATGAAACACTGAATTATCAATGAATCAGAAGTTTGAATTGATTCAAAAACTGAATCAAATTAATACATTTCAAAGGTTTGAACTGCTGCTTGGGATACTTTCAATGAATCAATTTAAAACTGATTCAGCAATTTGTTGATGTGCGTTTTAAATTGATTCATTGAAAGAATCACAAACAGCAGTTCAAACCTTTGAAACTTATTTCAAAAATTCTCCAAAGTACACGTCAAGTACGATCGTACATATTTTATGAGGTGGCTAATTCGTACAACCTCACTCATAAGAATTTGTACAATTCATGGAAAACTACATATTTTACAAAGTGGCTAATTTGTACAACCTCACTCATAGGAATTCATATGATTCATGAAAAATCGTAAATTTTTACGAGGTGGCTAATATTGACAAATATGTACGACCTCACTCATATGACTTCATACGATCCACAAAAAAATAAAATAATAAATAAAATAAAATGAATTCATACGATTTGTGAAAAACCTTACATATTTTACAAGGTGACTAATTTGTACAAATTCATACAACCTCACTCATTCGAATTTGTATGATTCATGAAAAATCGTATATATTTTATGAGGTGGCTAATTAATACAAATTCATACAACCTGAAATGGAGATTTTGAGATGGACAGTTTGACCTGATTCAATGAACTGCATCAAACTTCAATGGTGGTTGAAGGTCCAAATTGCAGTGCAGCTTCAAAGTGCTCTACACGATCATAGCTGAGGAATAAGGGTCTTATCTAGCGAAACGATCATTTTCTTAAAAACAAAAAAAAATGCATATTTTTTTTAACCACAAATTATCGTCTTGCGTAATCATGCTGGAAAAGTCAAATCAGGTTCAAAAAGGTAAGGCAAGGTGAAAAATCTAATTTTCTTCTCCAACTTCAAAACTGTCCAACATTGTTTTTTTACCTTCTTTTGGTAAAGGGCTTTTGACTTTCTTTGCATGTTTGTTTTGTAAACAAAATTTACTGGTATTCCTATCCTTGTGGGGACATTTGGTCCCCACAACGTGATGAATACCAGGTACACACACACACACACACACACACACACACACACACACACACACACACACACTTACACACACACACACACACACACACACAAATTTGCATACAATGTGTTTGCACACAGACTCTCATGTGCACACCTGCACATAAACACAGTCATACCTGGAAGGGTCCACTTGGATAGATCTCAGCATCTGCTTTTCTCCATTCGGCTCCCTGGTGTCCGGAGAGAGTCCAGACGGCAGAATCTACAGTGGCGATGCTCTTCACCCTCATCAGAACATTGAGTGTACCTGCAGACACACAGAAAACAGAGGTCAAAGGAACTGTGACACTTTTAACTGGGCTGTACATGCTCTTCTAGCAGACATTTGACTATTGGTCCACTTTGCAGTCTAGTCTGACCACAAAAATGCAAATATAAGCATAATGTAACTATATGATGACAAATGAGACACGCACAACATTTCTGAAATCAAACGACACCTCAATCTAGACAAAATATGAACAGCACAGGAAACAGTAGATCAGTTATTTGAGATTTTTAGGGCTGCACCCTAATAGCTGACTAACTGTTAGTCACTTACTCTTAAATATGCCATAATTTCTGGTCATACAGATAAAAGTAATGCATCTTTCGATTCTGTAAAGACTCTATGTTTATTTGTGTGCACTCAGTTTAACAACTAAACAATGCACTTTTGTAAAATAATTAAAGCAAATGGAATGTGCTTTCTGCAGTCTCGGACTCGGTAAACTTGAGTGTGTCACTCCGAAACTCCATGTATACTTGCCTAGCAGACATGAAAAATATATCTACAGAGATTGAAACAACTGAATGCTTCTTTAGCACCCGAGAAAAGGGCTTTAGATAAGTGCTTCAACTTGTGGGATTCAAACAGCGTTTCCAAACAATTACTGGAGATCAAGGTCCACCGGGATCAGTGAGTCAGGACAAACTCAGGATTTGACACATAGTATAACAGATCATTGCTTCTAAGACCCCACTGACCGCTGCTTTGAGTAGATTAGCATTTCTCTGAGGGATTGCACAAACCCCAACTATGTAAGGTCAAATACATGACTGTTGATCTAACACGACCGAGTCTCACCAACACAGCACAACTTAAATTATTTTTCAAAGCTGTAAATAAAACAAAATGTATGTTTTACAAGAAAATATTGTGTTTTTGCTTAAGTCAATGTGTTGTTTGCCATTTCATGTAATTAATTGTGAAACTTACTAGCAATTTGTTAGTGAAAATTGTTTTTTAACATTTTTTGTTTAAAATATTAAATAAAAATAAAGCATTACAGTACAATGTTTTTTTTTGTTATAAATAGAGGATTATTGGAATATGTTTCTCAAGAATCCAATCCAATGTTACTTGCCATTTCTTTGTAATTATTTCTGAAATTTACTAACAATCTCTGATTATAAAAGTAAATTCTACACTAAAGGTTTTTCAGTGTAAAGTGATTTTGTGATTTAAAGATTTTGTTTAGAATTTTTGAATTATGCATTTGAGAATGTGTATAACCTGTTAGGCATAACTTTGTAACATTCATAAAATTGCATAATGTTTATCAGATCATTAGGAGTGCTGTGCTGCTCAAAGTCACGCTTGTCAGAAAAAGCAAGAAGTGACATTATGATAAATGGATCAATATTCGTCGGATGGTCTGTGGGTTGGTTGCCTGAGACTGACATGTGATAGATCAGCTTCAGAAACACAACTCTCCACAGACAACAAAGCAGAGGCATCTTACACACACACACACACACACACACACACACACACACACACACACACACACACACACAGTGATTATTAAGAACGTCAGTATTGAAATCTGTCACAGACACTGAACACAAACACGCACACATTTGGATGATGGAAGGCAGTGAGGCCAAGTGGCACCTTTATGACTCATGCATTAAATTATTACTCTGACTTTGTGCTTAAGGGAAACCAATATATAATTCAGTTGCACTGTGGAAGAGAAAAAGAGAGGGAGGGAAAACAAACTTTTGTAGTGGCTCAAATCAAGCATTTGCTCTGAACAATAACACGCAGACAAAATCACTAATGTTTCTAAACTTTCAACCACAGAGTCTACATGCTGCTCATGACATGCATGCATAGAAAATAAAAGCAGACGGGTCCAGCCAACTAACCAGGCTTCACATCTTTACTTATTCAGGAACAGCACATAAATGAATATCACAGCAGAGAAGTGGCACACAGCTACATTAACAAAGCAAACAGATGGTACTGAGACAAAATGGCTTAATTGAAGTACAAAACATGTCCTAATAAACTCATCTAAAGATGCCTGAACAATATCAGCAGACACTGACCGGCAAAACTTCAATCCAGACACAGCTAATTCTTATTTAAAGGGCTAGTTTACCCAAAAATGAAAATGAATTACTTACCCTAATGTTCCAAACTCGTAAGACATTTGTTCATCTTCAAAACATAAGTTTAGATATTTCTGATAAAAATTTAAGAGCTTTCTAACCCTGCATAGACAGCAACACAACTACCAAGTTCAAGGCACAGAAAGGTAGTAAAGACATTGTTAAAAAAAAAAAAAAAAAGATGACCAGATTTAAGTTGTACTATTTTGGGAAAATGTCACAATCATGGAAAAAAAAGTCAAAATATTTTGAGAATAAAGTCGAAATTACATGAATAAAGCTTTAATATTTTGAGAATATAGTCTAAATATTTTGAGAAAAAAGTTGAATAAAGTTAAAATTAGGAGAATAAAGTTTAAATATTTTGAGGATAAAGTCTAAATATTTTGAGAAAAAAACTGAAATTATGAGAATAAAGTCAAAATATTTAGAGAATAAAGTCAAAATTATAAGAACAAAAATCAAAATAGTCGTAGCTATACGAGAAAAGTCTAAATATTTCATGAATAAAGTCAAAATTACGAAAATAAGGTCAAAATATTTTGAGAATAAAGTAGAAATTATGAGAATAAAGTCTGAATATTTTGAGAATAAAGTCAAAATTATGAAAATACAGTCAAAATATTTTAAGAATAAAGGAAAAAAATGACAAGAATAAAGTAAAAGTATTTTGAAAATAAAGTCGAAATTACGAGAATTTAGTCAAATTAATTTGAGAATAAAGTTTAAATTATGAAGTCAAAATTACGAAAATAAGGTCCAAATATTCTGAGAATAAAGTCGAAATTACGAGAATAAAGTAAAAATATTTTGAGAAAATCAAAATTATGAAAATAAGGTCAAAGTATATTAAGAATAAAGTAAAAAAAAATACAAGAATAAAGTAAAAATTACAAAAATAAGGCCAAAATATTTGGAAAATAAAGTCAAAATTACAAGAATAAAGTAAAAAAAATATTTTGAGAATAAAGATGAAATTACGAGAATAAAGTCTAAATATTTTAAGAATAAAGATGAAATTACGAGAATAAAGTCTAAATATTTTAAGAATAAAGATGAAATTACGAGAATAAAGTCAAAATATTTAGAAAATAAAGTCAAAATTATGAAAAAGTCAAAATTTTTGAGAATAAAGTTGAAACTACGAAAATCTAAATTGAAATTATGAGAATAAAGTGAGTATTTTGAGAATAAAGTCGAAATTATGAGAATAAAGTAAAAATATTTTGAGAATACAGTCAAAATCATGAAAATAAGGTCAAAATATTTTGAGAATAAAGTAAAAATTAAGAAAATAAAGTCAAAATATTTTGAAAATAAAATTGCGCATGCTGGGACAATATGCTTGGAAATAATATTTCAAATGCATTCGTTAATTGCAGTGCGCCAGCCACCCAATAATAGCAATAAGCTTTGTGCTTTTGTTACTTTTAAAGTGATTTTATAGCAAAATACAGACAATATGTCTTACAATAATGTGTTTTTCATGCTCTTTAATGTGGATCAGTGTAAATTACTTTTTTTTGGTAGATGTTAGTGTGGCACTAAAACACCAGCATAGAATAATGGCATTATAACGCTAACAAAAATGTACAATACTAGTAACTTCTAACAAAAAGTAACATGGTAGAACAATTAGTTTTTGACACCACCTGAATGAACTGTTCAGTACTGTACTATGCCATTACTACACATCACACTGTATGCTGTACCATGACAATTTCTGTTGCTGTTATCAAAAGGGAAACAGCATGTGTCATTACTGTACAGGTATTACAGTAATCAAAGCCATTTGAGCAAAATCAGGGAGCATTTAACAGGAACGGTGTGCTGTATCAGAGCCCCACTATTAGCTCGCTGCCCAGGCTGAAAGCGTCTGCCACATTTCAATGACCCCAATCATGCTGAAGAGCTGCTCGCTGCTTGATAAACAAACACAAATTGTGTGCTGGTGCATCTTTAAGGTGATTACACACACTCGACTCGTAAACCGTTGTGAACAACGAGCCAGGCGCTTAAAAATCACCCTTACACAAAGACCTCTAAAAATAAACACCTAACCCACCCTTTAGAGAAACAATTGCGTTTGTGTATGTAAGGACAGGCTGTAGTAAAGGCCTAAGGCTTCAGACGGACCTCTCTGTGCCACCGGAGAACAACATCAGAGGCCCTTGGCTAACCTTGACACAGGTCAAACACATCCAAACACTCATTCATCTCTGTAATGAGCAGAAGATGGAGGTTGAGCTGGAAAGCTGGACGGTGGCAGGCAATTTTAAAGCACATTCAAAGCTAAGTTTGCTTGTTTGTTTTCTTGAAAGTGTTTACATTAATTTACAATAACTGAAAAATGGTGGGGTTTTTTTTAATCTTTGAGCTATAGTTTCGGTAAATATTTCAGTTAGTCGACATTTTAAACTAAAATTAGTGTTAACTGAACTGTTAAAAACATTTACATTTTAATCTTTAAGTTTTACTTCCAGTAAAAATTTTAAGTTAAATAAGATAAATATTTATTTTTAGATATATTATTAAATGGTTTATATAAATATTTTAACAAAAATACTAAGAAATATTATTATTATTATTATAAATATTATTAAAGATATAAGATAATAATTAAAACCAATAAAAAACATTTACCTTAACTGAAGTCATTTTTTATCTATTGTTATTATCGTCAACCAAAACTAAACATTTACAAAAAATGCAATTAAAATATTTAATTAAATATTCAAATAAATATTTAATTTGTATTATTGTTATCTTCAAACCAAAACTAAACATTTACATTAAAAAAAGTTCAATTAAAACTATTAAAAACATTTAAGTTAACTGAAAAACTGTTAATTTAAAAAATAAATACTTAGGTTATTAATTAAAACTATTAAAAAACATTTACATTAACTAAAAAAAAAAAACATTGTTTACAAAAAATCTTTATAAAAATGTAAGTTAACTGATCTTTATTTTTAAATTATTATATAAACAGTATTATCGTTAACCAAAACTTAACATTTTCATAAAAAATATGTTAACTGAACCAAAACCAAACTTTTTATTTACATAAAAAATTCTAATTAAAATATGTAAGAAATAAATATTTAAGTTATTAATTAAAACTATTAAAAAACATTTACATTAACTGAAATTAATTTGTATCTTCATTATTGTTACTATCGTTAACCAAAACTAAACATTTACATAAAAAATTTTAATTGAAATATAAATATATATAAATTACTCAATAAAACGATCAAAAAACATTTACATTGACTTAACATTTTTTATAAAAAAAATCTTCATAAAACAGTTACATTAACTGAAATTATTTTTTATCTTTAAGTTAAATTCATGTAAATCATGATTAAGTAAAAATCTGTAATATTTCAGGTAGTTGCCAAGGCAACATTTCCCATTTATTTAGTTTAAATGAAAATGTGTGTTATTGTTAATTAAAACTACTAAAAACATTTATTTTAATTGATTTTGAATTTCAAGTTATACTTTCACTAAATATTTCAGCTACCTGCCAAGCTAGGTTTTGTATACTAAACCTAATAAACAAATAAATAATAATAATAGTTACAAAAACACAGCAACATTATGAAAACCTTCACTAAAATGAAAAAAAAAAAAAATAATAATTAAAAATACTTAATGGTAATAATACTTACTTTAATAGTATAATAACAGTAATCAGTAATCATACTAAAATAACACAGCTTGAAAGCTAGCTGTACATTATCCCTTACACATTTGACTGCAGAAGGCCATGATTAACCAACCAGAGTCAAGTATTCCTGAGAGCTGAAAGACAATGAATACACGCAACAATTAGTCTGAACAAACAAGCCATTCATTCTTGTACCATATAAAGTGCATGCATCAGTAAACAATGACAATGAGTGACGAACACCTTGTCACGCCGCCGCTGTCATCCGCTAACAGCAGCAGGGTCACACTCTGATGCTGTAATGAGTGAAGGATCTAATGGACTGACTGCTGCTGTGATTGACTTCTGCTCTAATGGATCCACTGGCTGCTGAACTCCTTTGTAATGAACTTCAAGCCTAATAAACTTGCGGTCTAATAGAACATGCTATTGTGTTGCTCTTGATGAAAAATCGAACAGACTACTGCGATCGCCTAGGCTCTACAATGTGGAGAGGAAAACGAATGACACGAAACAGACTAAATGAAACCCAAATTGACTATTAAACTGACAAATTTTCAGGGCTGCATGTTAATCAAATGTACTGTTCATTAGTCTAATAGAACATTGTTTATCATAAGCCCTGACCATTTACTCAAAGAGTAAAAAGAATGAATAAGTAAATAAATAAAAGACAACAAAAAAAATTTAATAAACAGAGGAAATAAGAAGTATTATCATTATTGTTATTATTATTATTATTATTATTATTATTATTATTATTATTAAATACAACAACTAACAAGACTTTTTGTCAAATTAAAATACAAAAATAAAAGATAAAAAACAAATAAATAAATAAAGGGGAAATTAAAAAGAAGAACGAAACAACAACAAATTATTATTTTTATATTATTATTATTATTATTATTATTATTATACAATGACTGACACAATATATTAAAACAAAAAAATCATACACTTTTTTTATTCCTGTAAAACAGGAATAAAAAAGGAAATAATAATAATAATAATAATAATAATAATAATAATAACAGTAACAATAAATAAATAAGATTTAAGAATATTATTATTATTATTATTATTATTATTATTATATAGCAACTAAAAATACTTTGTAAAATTATTATAAACATACAATTATTATAATTATAAATATAATTAATAAATTATTATTGTTATTATTATTATCAAATACAGCAGACTTTGAATACAAAATACAGTATAACAAAAATAAAATAAGAGGCAATTATTATTATTATTATTATTATTATTATACAAAACAATTATTATTATGCAAAACAATTATTATTATGCAAAACAAAAATAAAAAAATAAAAAAAGAAATAATAATACAATTATTATTATTATTATTATTAATAAACATAACTATATAACTAAACAGGCTTAATTTGAATACAAAAAAAATTACAGATAAAACTATAAATAAAAATAAGAGGAAATTATTATACAATGACTATGACTAACACAAAAATAAAAAAACACAAAATAATAATAATAAATTATTATTATTATTACTAAATATAACAAATAAACAGGCTTAATTTAAATGCAAAAAAAGATAAAAATAAAAATAAGAGGAAATTATTATTATTATTATTATTATTATTACACAATGACTAAAAAATATTAAAACAAAAATACAATGTAAAACAAGAATAAAAAGAGAATAATAATAATAATAATAACAATAAATAAAAAATAAAAGCCTTTTATAAAATAAATTAATTAAATTTTTAAAAGAATTGTATTAAATTTAATAAGAGGAAATAAGAATTATTAATATTATTAAATATAACAACTTAAAATCCGTTTGTAAAAATAAAACAAATATTAAAATACAAATTATTATTATTATCATCAGTAGAAGTAATAATAATAATAATAATAATAATAAATATAACAACTAAACAGACTTAATTTAAATGCAAAAATACAACACATAAAACAAATATTTTCCTTCGTATCATTGTTATTATTATACAATAACTAAAAATATATTAAATTAAATACAATAGATAAAAGAAGAATAAAAAAAGAGGGGAATATTACTTACTTATTAAATATAATGACAAAAAACACTTCACCTGATTTATAAAATCATATGTAAATCAGTTTTACATTACAGTTGCATATGAGGACCTCAAACCTAAAACACGGTGAAACAACAGCTGTAAGATGCATAAAGCATTTCATTTAAAAGAGAGACAAACTGCATGATACACAAATTCTGATGCTAATTAAAATCAAATACAAACAGCACCCAGAAACCCAATGATCAAGCCATCAAAAACAACACAAATACATGCCTCCTCCCTCTAATCAGATAAACCCATCCAGAAATATAGAGAGCGAATGTCTCTGTCTCTCTACTAGTAAAGATTTATTGATCCAGTCAAGTAATGCAAAGCTCTTTCTGTAGGACCATCCAACAGAGAAAAGCCTGCAGATAACTGAATATACTCCACACACACACAGATGTTAAACACTACATGCTGCGATAAAATCGCTCTCTGTGCACATGAAAATTGTTCAATATAAGATGCGACTCCTGTGGTGTCTGCCTTTATACACATATTCCACTCTTAGTCTGTAAATAACACAAGGCTAATGTGTCAATGTGCTGATTTAGCACTGTTGAATGTAATGCTAGTGTGGCATAACCAACGCAGAGCTAATCTCTTCAATTGCTAATTGGGATGTAATCAAATCTAATGCAAGCACAGTGGCGCAAATAAAAGTCTAAACTCTCATTCTGCTAATGAGGTTGTAATTTACGGCCAGCGCAGAGCGGCTAACACAGTCCTAAACATTAAGACTGCTAACAGGGACGTCTGTCTCTCAGTAGGGCGTCTCATGTAATGAGAGTCGAGCCAGCTGTGCCTCCCTCTCAGTTTAGCATCTGTGCCCACTGTGCCGCCCACATGCCAATGCACAGACTAATGATTAGCAGATTAGTGTACACAGGCCATAATCAGCAAAAATCACGCCGACACTCAGCCTATAGCGGATTACTGCCAGTCACGTGCTCGACAGACACCAGCACGCGGATAAAAACCGTTTAAACCAGCATAAGGTCATCCAGTCTGGTCAAGCTAGTCTCTGTTGGTTTTGGGTAGGAATGTATGAGAATTAGAGGTCGACCGATGTATCGGTTTTGCCGATTAATCGGCACCTGTAGTTTATTGGCGGAACTATCGGTTATCGGCAAAAATCCTTGCCGATAGTTTTTCCGGATTGCGTTCTTTGCTGAAGCGGCTCACGCTCCGCTCCGCTGTCACAGAGTATGAGAGGTTAAGTCAGACACCAATGTTTAATGTCAGGATTGTTACCATATATTAGTAATGGGCGATATAAACGATATGCGATATAAACGATACAAAATTGGCCTACGATAGAGAGTCTAATTCTATTGCACTATCGCGATAATGCATGTTTGATGACGCAATCTACCCGCGAAATTTACAGTAACGAGCTGCAGCCGGCTGCAACGCATCATCTTGAATAAACATGGCTGAAAGCGTCAGCAAAACAGAGGAGCTCGTGAAAAAGACTGGTGCAACCAGTACCGCCGCTCCCGGCTTGTAAGCACACGTGATGACACGCAACATCTGCGCCGCAACGCGCTCTCACCTCTGTTTACGGCTGCCTATTTGGCCAAAAATGATGATAATAATTGATGAACAATATGCCTGGTCCTGGAAAGAGACATCAACACTCCGGCGCCGAGAAACGAAAGAAAAAAAAAGCCCAAGATGAAGCCCGTGCATCACTTTCAGGTACTTTCATAATCCTGTGAAACTTTATATTATTCTGTCGACATTAATAATGTGTTTTAATGTCGGTAATAATTTCACGACTAACGCAATACAGGCAGATCTAAGTAAACAAAATGACTTAAAATGCATTATATTAAAACAATTATGGCAATTATGATTATTGATTAATAATGACCATATAGTGTCATTAAATAACAGTGTTAAAATACATAATCTAATACAAAATTAACAGTTTACATTACAATTTTAATAGAAATGCCTGAAAAGGGCACCAAAGGCCTGGTAAATGCGGTTGTTACACTTACATGATGATCGAATTCCTTGTTTAATATTGACCAAACATTTAATTAAAATATCCACATAATCTTTCCTATAATTTCCTCAACTAAAATATGTGGACATCATAACCCTTGTCTGCTTTGTCAAATAGCAAAGGCTTTATTATATGAAGAGCTCATTTACGACTTTGCCTCAAGAAAAAGCAGAAGTGTGCTTTTGTAAATTTTGAACTTTGGAAAGCTCCAGCAGATGACAGTGTTGATTTTATTTCAGTTTATTATGGTTTATTTTATTAAGATTTCACATTTTTAATTGTTTTATTTAAAGTGTAATTTTAGTTTGTATTTTTTGCTGTAGAGCTACAATTGTAATTTATAAATGATACAATTTATTTATGTATTTACTATTTACTTTTATTTGAATAAAGTTCTATTTTGGCCCCTATAGTAGGTGTTTTTTTTATTATTTTATTTTTACTTCTGTAATATTTGGGAGGGGGCACAAAAGTACATTTCTGCTTAGGGCACCCATTTGGCCAGCAGCGGCCCTGGGTGCAACATCTGTTATTTGGACGTGGTTTGGCTTTAAGCCGTCCGACGAGCAGCAGCAAAATATACTCTGTAGAGTGTGTGGGGCAAAAGTTCCAGTTAAGAGAGGTAACACGACTAATCTGTTCCACCACTACATTTAGTTTATTTATCTGCAACACTGTGTTGTTTAATTACAGTTTTGCTTTTGCACAATAAATGTTCTCAAAACGACATGCAACGTTTCTTTATTTCTTAAAAAAAAAAAAAATTGCAGGGTCTATGTAACCTGTTCTGAAATGGTTCTATTATAATGTATATATCGCAATATATATCGTTATCGCAAGAGGCTGCAATGTATATCGCAATATGGATTTTAGGCCATATCGCCCATCCCTACCATATATTTGCATTGATTTATATCCAGCTGGTCATATTCTTAGCCAGCAAAGTTGCAGATTTAAAGACGTGATGTGAAAAAGCAAACCGTGTTCATTCAGCCGACAGAATCCTGCCGCGCCACAGCGAGACATTCATAGTTTTACATTACATATCTGTCCAAAATCCTTGTTAATGTTTATAAAGGCTTGACCCTGGGCTGGAAGATTGAGTATTCTGCATTTAAGCGATAAGTTTGTATTTCCGTAGCTCTAATAAAGTCTGTATGCTTCATATAGAGCTAGAATTGATGTTTTTTCCTTTTCTTCAGGCCGCAGAAGGCACATGGTAGTGACTTTGCATTTTGTTACGCACTTTGTTTCACAATGCCATTTTCCTTGTTCTTATTTGATTTTAATAACTGATCAACAAAAATATGTATTAAAAATTAAGATAATAATTATACAAAACGAAATTCGTTAAAGAAGGGATTTTCCACAAATAAAAACGTACGAAGTGGTCAAAAATTGTGTCTGACCCTCTCCAATTCTCCTGGCGTATTGCCGTCCAATTCATACAAAGTCCTTTATGGCATTTACAAATTACACAAACTTCCTTCTTAATTAACAGATTAAACTGAAACAAAACACAAACAAATAATATTTAAACATAAATGTAAAACAGATAACACATTTCTTAAATAGCTACAACAATATAGATCGCACTTTCTCTTTCCGTTTGATCTGTTGTTTAAACGAATCTTTGCCGCTTTTTTGATCATTCTTGAAGTAAACATTTGTCCATTTCTGCTTGAACTACACGGCGCGTCCTGTGTGTGTGATAGTGATACCTGCAAGTTGTCCGCGCAACGCAGCGCTGCACTTTTGCCCGGTTTCAAGGGCGGGTGAAAAATCGATTCTCCGATGCATCGCAATCCTCTCTTCAATGAGCTTGTGTTTTCCCCCGCATATGGCACGTGTGCACGCCAGAGACGCGGCGGGCCTCATTGCACAGAATTTGAGACGCGTGCGCATTGCTTGACAGTGTGTGCTTCCACCCACAGTTGTTTACTTTACATATGCCTTCATTTCTGCCGCTTGGAATGAAGTACTATTAGATGCACTAAACTCGCGCACTGACAGACTTTCACTTGCTCTTTGTGTTTGTTCGTCCTTAAAAGCTCGATTGGATGTGGTTAAATGCACTTGCATTTTCGAATACTTTTATACGAAACTGATGTACACACAGTTAGTTATGTTTTCAGAGCAGGACAAACCATCTGGTATATCGAAATAGATTTGTGCATTCGTTTGAATGCAGCCTGTTAAAGCAGCCACTGTCTATAATCTCATCAGTAATAACCAAATGAAAAAGAAAAAAACAATAATGTCTGTTAACTTTCCAATACTTAAACACTTATTTTAAAAAAGAAATTGTTTTAAAAGTAGCCTGCTTATATAATAAAAATAAATACATTTTGCACAGAAATAAATTATATAAAATGTATATAAAAATGTAGCCATGTGAAGTAATATTGAAAACTGAGAATGTGATGCATGGTTATATTTAGTTGATATTGAAAATCGTAATTAAATTGAATCTTAATTTTAAGAAGGCAGTACTAACATACAGAGATTCCAAATATAAACAAAAAGCATAGAAACTGCAATTTTACATATTGTTAAAATGTAAAGATTCCCACCCCTTTACAATGAGCCCATTTGTAACATCAACTAAGACTGATGAAAGCTGTAGAATAGAAGTGTTGTTCCTTCTTAGAGTGTTATTTTGTTAACATTAATGAACTTTATTGATCAATATATAATTAATAATTAATTAAAAAAAACTATCGGTTAATTAATCGGTATCGGCCAGTGTGGTCCAACCTAGCTATCGGTATCGATAAAAACCAATATCGGTCGACCTCTAATGAGAATAGCATACTAGTCGATTACACTGAACTGCAGCTGCTAGTGTAGATAGATAGAATGATAGAACAATGATAGATAGATAACGATAAAATCATAGATAGAACGATACATACAACAGATAGATAGATAGAACGATTGACAGATAGATAGATAGATAGATAGATAGAACAACAGATGAAAGGACAGATAGAATGATAGATAGACAGACAGAACAATAGATAGAACGATAGATGGATGAATGGATGGATGACAGACACGATAGTTAGAACGACAGAATGAAAGAACAAGAGATGATGGGATAGAACGAACGAACGATAGAAGATAGATAGATAGAACAATAGATAGAACGATAGAACGATAGACAGATAGCAATAAAATGATAGATAGAACAATACATAGAATGAACGATAGAACGATAGAATGATAGAACGAACTATAGAACGAACGATAGAACGAACGATAGATAGATAGAACGATAGATAGATAGATAGATAGAACAACAGATGATAGGACAAATAGAATGATAGATAGACAGACAGAACAATAGATGGATGAATGGATGGATGACAGACACGATAGTTAGAACGACAGAACGAACGAACGAACGAACGAACGAACGAACGAACGATGGATGGATGGACGGACGGACGGACGGACGGACTGGATGGATGAAGCATTCACATCGAGAAGGATTTCAGTTCCCTGCCTTAAAATGCCCCAAAAGTGTCTAGCTCAATACATTTTGGAACACAGCTGGTTACTGTGACGCCACCCAACTTGATTTTAGCATACAGATAAAAACAAAAGGTCATGGGAAGTAGTTTATACTGGCAGTACAATACTGTAATAGCAAATAAAAATCCTGCTAAACCGCCTACACTCATTTCAAAGCAGACAGAGACAAATATGATGGGTTAGAGAGCTTTAGCAGACAGCTTGAGTATGAGGTTATGTGCATGTGCGCGTGCACCCTAGGGTGATTTTGATCATGATTAATGTGCTTCGCCTTTCAATTTTAATTTTCATTAAGGACCTGCTGTCCTCTCCGACTCCTAAATAGCAATGGAATTAATAAAACATGTCCTTTGAAATATACAGTGCAGGCCTGCAGCAAGGAATCCAAAATGCCTTCGGAAAGCCGAACAGATTGAAGCTCGCGTCATGTGTTCACCAGCCGCCCCCCACTGCGAGCCCAGCCCGTGTCATGAGTGGCAACTGGCAAATAATTAGACGGGCTTGTCTCATTAGAACCGGAAACAGACAGCGCACAGGTAAAGAGAATGAGGTGGAGTGAAAGCAAAGCAGACAGACAGCTAGAGAGCCAAAGAGAGAGAGAGAGAGAGAGAGAGAGAGAAAAGCACAATTTATGAACCGTTAATGGGCTGATAAAGTTTGAAGAGAGAGTGCAGATAAAAAGCGAGAGGAAACAGGAAGTTCGGTTACTTTATTTGTCAAGCTGAAAAATGAGAAAACAACAACCAACAAAAAAAAACAAAAAAACTTTTGGTCTGCTGTCGAAACTTTGGTTGGAGGAGTTATCTGTGATAAAGTCCTTACATTAATGAGCAATTAAAGTCTGTGTGTGAGAGGGTGTTAGTGTGTGTGATAACAGGTGGTTGCCAGATAGTCACAGATCTTTGAGCCCCATCAGGAACACCCATAAATCACTGCGCACGTTGCATTTTTAGAACAACATTATTTACTGCGTTTATGAGTCATTTATGCCTTTGAGGTCCCAAAAGAGAGGTTTTGTCATATTTAGCTCATTTCTGGGGACATTTTTGTCCTCAAACTATAGTAAATCCCTGCCACCCACACATTTATAGCACTCTGCATAAACAAACACATTTCTGGAAGGCCTGACACACACAGGTTCTGCTCCAAAACACAGTCTGCTGCCTAATTAGAATGCATTTTAGGTGCAGCTGTAAGGCTTACGCTGTTTAGCTTTTTAAAGGGATAGTGCTCCCAGAAATAGAGGATATCTTAAAGGGATAGTCCACCCAAAAATAACATTTCTGTCAGTGTTAAATCACACTCATGGTGTTACAAGCTTGTATGGCTTTCTTTCTTTTGTGGGAGACAAAACGAAGTACAGTATTCTGAGGAACGTTAGCAACTAGATGGTTTTGGATCCTATTTACTTTAATTACAGTTGTAATTCAGTTCGATTCATTTGGTCTGGACCAAAAAGGAAAATGTTACATTTGGTCCTGGTCTGCTTAGCATTCACACTGGCATTTCTGACAGCGAAACCTAAAGATACTGAACCTAAAATCATAGTGATACATTCACAACCTGAAGTGTAAAGGGTCGCTAGAAACCCCAGGTGTGTACTAGTGTAAATTTTTCACGCGCAAAAATATGTAAATATCTGATGACTAAATACATGCAATTCACCTTTATTTCTCTAGGTGGCAATATTGGATGGACAATAATGATGTGATGTTTTACTCATAACTATCGCAGGCATAAAACAACAGACTATCATCAGCAAAAATGTAAATGGTTTAAATGGCTTTAAATGGTTTAAATGGTTTAAACAGCAGAGCAATTACTGTACGCAATATAATATAAATGTCACTGTTATTTGATGGTGGATGTGTTGAATCAAAATATTTAAATATTGAAGTCATTGAAAACAATAGTTTTGAGAATATGGCTGAGATTGCGAATATCAGCCAGATGCTGAATGTAATGTGGATGTGGATGTTCTGAGGATGATGCAATCGTAAAATCACCTGCTCAAATTGAACCCTTCTAAATTTCAAAATGTAACGAAATATGCTTTATATTATTCTCCTGTAATTCTTCTTAAAATATCAAGAGAGTTTTTGCTACTGCAGATCCATCCGTGCTGGATATATGGGCCGGGGTCGCTAAAGACCTAAATATGTAATAATGATTGGCGAAACATTCATGCATTTAAGGGTTAAAAAAACGACATGAGTGGGAGTAAACAATGACACTATCCTTTTGGTCAAATATTTAGTGGCCATTCACACAGGATGTGTTCCTGCATTAAAAAGCAGCTAAACGCAGTGCAAAATAATGGACCACAAGGTCTCAAGGCACAAGCTGAACTTAATTTAACCTGACATGGTGTCTTAAAAAGTGGCAACAGTCACAGATGCCCACTTAGCGCAAGTTGCCATAAAACAACAATGAAAATGTCGCGTAGACTGATAGAGCGTGTCCTGTGTGAAAGGCCCTAAGGCAGCATCGCATGTTTCCTTAACATAGAAGATGATAGCATAATGCATTGTGACGAGTGAAAAAATATCTAACCAAAATGGAAAATGAGGCAGGAGAAATCCTTCTGACTATAAATATACTTCATTTCACTCAACACTGAAAAGTACATACTATACACCACCGTTCCACAGTTTGAGGTTGTTAAGATAAATAATAAGTCTCTTATTCATATCAAGACTGCATTTTTTAATCAAGAATACAATAAAAGTTATATTGTGAATTATTAAAATTTAAAATAATAATTAACCCTTTTCAGAAATCATTTTAATATGCTTATGTTGCACAAGAAACATTTCTTTGCATTATCAAATGCAATAAATATTTTATGGAAACTGTGTGGAAACTCCTTTTTTCAGGATTCTTTGATGAATATAAAGTCAGAACATTTATTTGAAACAGAAATCATTTATAACATGTATAATGTCTTTACTGTTTGATCAATGCAATGCATCCTTGATAAATAAAAGTATTAATTACTTAAAAAAAAAAAAAACGTACTGACCTCAGACTTTTGAATGTTGAGTGTATATAAAATAGCTTATCTACTTAAAAATTGACTACTCTATCCAATATTGTTGTCCTGTGTACTTTCTCTTACAATTACTACAGTAATTGCACTAAATTATGTGCTTGATCAGCTTAAATGTGGCAGGAAGAAACACACACACACTCAGAATAGACAGATGTCACTTTGAAACAAACCTTAATGTTTTAACATTGTCTCGATAAATAAGTAATGGATGTGCGGATGACATCACTTCTCTCTCTGACTGTCTGTGTCCTTTATTGTCTTTGACCTTCTGGGGAAGGCTACTCATAAAGAACCGTACTTTCCCTGACAGATTCAGCCCAACGCTGCAGTAGAGGAGGACGCTTTCGGTCAAACCAAACTCCAGTTAGAAGCTGAAGTATATATGTGCATGCAACGTCATCAAGCCTCAAACCTCATACAGAAACTACTTTCCACTATTCAATCAACTGTCCAAGAGCACAACAATAAAGCATAATTTAACCAAAGTTAAACAGGTTTCAAATACTGACTTTAAGTCAAGAATTTAAATGTTTTTCTCTCTGAGAGTGAATTCAAACCATGGTTACAGACTCACCGATATGTTTTCCGTTCATGTGGTAGTAGAAGGAGACACAGTATGGGGTTCTGGTGGTCCCCGTTGGTCCTCGGGCTGCCGTTACGTTATACAATGGAGAGAGGAGACGAGCTCGATCCCCGGGCTGACGTGGTCGCGACGTCTCAATGTACATGTAGTAACCTTTATTATAGAAGGAAAGTACATAATGTGTTACCACAGGGTTTTCAAAAGAAGGGCAGAGAATCACATACTTTAAAATAAAATAAAACCATATTTCTAAAACAGTTTGGAAACCATTATGCAAATTTTATTCATTCAACCATTTTTTAAAGTAAGAAAAAAAAAAGAGATGTGATTTTGCAAATGTGCTTTTGGAGTTTCTCAACTGGCAAGATTCTTTGTAAAGGTGTTTTAGAACGATTTTTAGTGAAAATGTGCTAAAAATATATTAACATTGCCTAGAAAAAGATCCATGTAGGTGTGTGTTGGTGTTGGTTTTTACCTTCTTTCGTCCCACTCCTGTCCGTATCTGGCCCTGTATTAACCGATCGTTTTGGGTTCTGTGTGAGATGGTTTTGTCTGGTCCAGTCAAACACATCGCTGCGGTCTTGAGTGAACCCACATATTCGAATGTCCTCAAACCCGCACACGTGATCTACACACAAAAACATGAGGAGAATCAAGATCCACCTTGATAGATTTTTTTGCCACTTGCATGTAATGATTATAAGCTTGCAACAATGTACACAAGCACATGAATGCAAGAGAAAATAAACATCCAGATGGTTGTTCTTGCAGAATAAACCCAGACAGAGTGATCAGGATCCAACTTATAGTACAGCTACTTGCTAAATAAGTGAATAATCAGACACAAAATATTGATTTGAGTTAAAATATTTTATCAGCTCTATAAATGCATAGCTTCTCCAAAGAAAAACTGCTTTTCACCACATAAATAAAGACAACAATTGCCTCGGATGATTTTGAAAGCCCATTTCTGCCACTGAATAAATAAAAAATGTAACTGTGACTTTTTATTTTACAATTCTGGCTTTTTTTTGTGATATATACTTGCAATTTCGAGTTATAAAATCAGAATTGTAAGTCACAGTCAAAGTCACAATTTAGATTTTTTTTCTCAGAATCAGAATTGCGTGATATACAGTAAACTCAAAATTGCGAGAAATAAAGTCAGAATTGCTAGATAAAAAAAAAAAGTGCAATTCTGACATTTTTTCACACAAATGCGAGTCAATTCTGATATACAGATATATACTCGCAATTGCAAGATATAAAGTATAATATTTAGGGGGAAAAAAGACTATGTTCTCAGAACTGTGAGTTTAATTCTACAATTCTACCTCAAGGGTGGACACTGATGGCAAAAATGCTGTTTTTTCATGCACCTGTCAAGATTTTGAACTTTTTTTGTTTTTCATAAAGTGTTTTTTCAGACTAGTGGAAAGAAAACATCCAAAAGACACTGTTAAGTGTTTCTTTTATAGCACTCTATCTATTTGTGTCAAAAGATTTCAATTACAATACACTTTTAAAGGCTGTTTTCTCAAAATGAGTTTTTTTCCTCCTACACTGAGTCATAAATCTCCACTTCAGTAGAACTTACACACACCAAACTTTACATGTTTATTCCTGTCTATATCCTGAAGGGTTTTCCAGAGGGATTTGTTTATATATAACTTGCTATAATATTTTATTCCACCAAAAATTGCAAAATCATATTGTGTTCTGTCTGTTCTATAAGCATTTTCTGAATTATGAAGTAACAAAATTAGACAACTGAAAATTTCCTATGTAAAAACATTTGACTCTAATATGTCAAAAAACTTAAACATTTTGAAACTGACTTCATCCATAGTTTAGATTTTTATACTAGAAATGTATGCAAATTAGTGCATATTTCATTAAATAATGGCTAATTTGCATATTTAAACCTAACATTTTAGAAAACTTGTACTACAAAATTATCAATGTAATCAATCAACTGGGTAAGGCAATAACTATTAATTAATTTTTTTACCCTATTCACCTGCAGTGTCTCGCCTTAATATCTCGCAATTGTGTTTTTATATCACACAATTCTGACTTAATTTCTTAGAACTGCAAATTCATATCATGCAATTCTGAGAAAAGAAACTTGCAATTCTGAGAAAAAAGATGAAAACTTAACATATACTAATCTTTTAGAGATTTCTTATTCAGTGTTGGTCTCCATATGTGACCCTGGACCACAAAACCAGTCTTAAGTCGCTGGGGTATATTTGTAGCAATAGCCAAAAATACATTGTATGGGTCAAAATTATTGATTTTTCTTTTATGTCAAAAATCATTAGGAAATTAAGTAAAGATCATGTTCCATGGAGATTTTTTGTAAAATTCCTACTGTAAATCTATCAAAATGTAATTTTTGATTGGTAATATGCATTGCTAAGAACTTAATTTGGACAACTTTAAAGGTGTTTTTCTCAGTATTTTGATTTTTTGCACCCTTAGATTTCAGATTTTCAAATAGATGTATCTCGGCCAAATATTGTCCTATCCTAACAAACCATATATCAATAGAAAGCTTATTTATTGAGCTTTCGTATGATGTATATATCTCAGTTTTGTAAAATTTAACCTTATGACTGGTTTTGTGGTCCAGGGTCACATATGTGAATTTTGCTCAGGAACATGCTGTGTAACCTTTATGACTCTCACTTTTCTAAAGCAGTAAGAAACTCTATAAATCAGAGGCTATGTTATTTTACCCTTGAACTGAATAATAATAATAATAAAACATTTCCTTAAATTGTACAACATTATGTGAGAACATTGTGTGAGAACCACAGTGTGACTGTCTGGAACTGAGTTTTCCATATGTTGCGTGATCTTATTTTGCCAAAAGTAATATTACCTTGAATTGTATAACACTGCATAAGAAGCACAGTTTACAAGTGTGTCTACTTTCAATTAACTTTGTAAACTCTGTTCTTCCCAAGATCACGAATAGGACTTATCGAATGGCAATAGGAGGACATTAGTAGAAGTGAAGACTGCTGGAAACCGCAATCTAACAAGTGCAAATCATTAAAAAACTTTTTACTTCTACAGTCAGTTTTCTCATTCAGGCCAAATATTGTCCAGTAAGCTGCATTTAAATGGTAAAATGTGGTAAAGGAAATGTGGTATTGTGTAGCTGACTTTCCTCCATACTAAGCATTCGCACCTGCATTTGTGCACTTGCATAAAGTACTGTATGTTTCTGGCCTAATGCTGATGAGCAGATCTGAGGAGAAGGTCTGCAGGGTTTCTCAGGCGTGTTTAATGTAAGGAGGCCTCTCGACGGGTTCCTCTGGAGTACTGAAGTACTCTCAGCATATTGCAGCGTTCACAGCGATTACCCTCATTTGACAAACACAGAATACAGAATACTGTAGTTAGTCACCCAGAACGTCTCCATTCACACTCTAAATGGCTGATTAACTCATTTTCCAAGTGCAAGAGGAGACAGAACGGAGAAGAACGCACGATTTCCGAGTTGTGGTTTGAAATCACCATTTTCTTGCCCCCACTCTTCAATTTACTCTGTTGATCTCCAGTCTGTTTTAATTTGTTGTTGTTTTTCCTTTGTACCTCTTTGGCAAAGCTCTGTGCTTACGCTGCCAGGAGAACTGTGTTGAATTTAATTGGGAAGAACTAAAAGGCAGGGCAAGCGTGAGATGGGAGGACGGTTTAGAGGAGAGAGAAAGACAACAGGCACAAATGCATCACCGAAAGAAAAAGTACAGGACTGTCTCACCTGATGGTCTTGGGTAAGTGTAGGCTGCAAGAGAAAAGAAATGAGAGAAAATAGTGACTACAGGGTCTTCTTATAGATCAATTAACACAACAAATGAGATCACTGTATATAATCCTTTCAAATGAGGCTGGGAGATAGAAGTACAAAATTATACAAAAAAAACTTCACAAGTGTTTTTTTATACATCATCTGAATAAATAAGCTTTCCATTGATGTATGGTTTGTTAGGATAGGACAATATTTGGCTAAAAATGGTGCAAAAAAATCAGTTTTAATATTGAGAAAATCAGTTTTAAAGTTGTCTAAATAAAATTTTTAGCAATGCATATTACTAATAAAAAAATTAAGTTCTGATATATTTATGGTAGGATTTACAAAATATCTTTATAGAAAAAACATGATTTTTACCTTAAAATACTAATCATTTTTGGCATCATCAAAATCATTTTGACCCATACAATGTACTTTTGGCTATTGCTACAAATATACACGTGCTACTTAAGACTGGTTTTGTGGTCAAGGGTCACATATTTACCTAAAAAAAAAAAACTATATTTTTTATATATTGTGTATTTGCTCTAAAATAGCATTTAATTAATTATTCATTTTTAAATGCCACAATCTTGAACTGTTATTTTAATCAAATTATTCATTTATTATTTGTAAAAAAAAAATAAATAAATAAATAAATAAATAACAAAAATATATAATAATAAATGAAAAAAAAAATTAAACCCAAAATAAATTAATCCAAATGAGATTAAAAAGTTTCAATGCGAGTAATAAAATATGCATTTTAAAAAAAGTAAAAATAGTTAAGTCATGCTTTCTAATAAAGCAATAAATAATATTTATTTCATATAAAATATGAATAAAATCATTTATTTTATAAAAATAAATAGCATTTACTTTACATTTACTTTCAATTACTTAAATATATCTTACCAGATATTTCAATTAAAAAAATAATTCAAAAAGGTATTATTTGTATTATTATTAATATATATTTAATTATTATTATTAATAATAATAATAATAATAATAATAATAATAATAATAGCGGTAAGCAGTGTTTATTTACATATATTTTACCAAACACTTTAATATAATACATATACATTAAATAAAATTAAACATTATAGTTAATACAAACCGCATACAGTGTTTACTCAGCCAATCAAATTAGAGGGCTGAAACACATTTTTGTGCATACCGCCTTGACATCAAAGAAAAAAGGTTTCATGTCTTCCTGCAGTCCATTTATTCTAGAAGTTTGGCCATTTTTTGGTCTGGTTAGAGTAAATGCTGAGATTGGGAGTTGAAGATTGAAAGACTATCCAATGGGATTAGATTCTATCAGCACTTTCTGAGAACCAGACTCAGCTCTGGTGCCCAAACTGCTGGCCCTTTCCTGCTGTTCTGTAGCAATCAGCAAACTCAACGCACGACGACTGCCACACGTTTGACATCTCAATTTAACATATAATCCCGAAAGTGAAACCTCACATTTGAAATGCATGACCTCTGTTGATGGGAATCATGAGGATTTTAACAATTCTGGCTCTGATTCCCATTGCACAACGAGCCCAGCTATGCTATGCGCTTGCCCCCCACCCAAAAAAAAACTAGTTTATCAAAAATGTTATAATTTCTACCTACCTTCCTACCTACATAAAATAACGCATTTCAACCTTAAGATTAAAATAAATAGATGCGAGTAGCCAATTAACAACTGAGACCTTGCATACTGTATGGTGTAGGTATTAAGGTGACTTACGCTCTAAATACTGGATGGTGCGCGTAACCGTGTTTCCAGAGCCGTAGCTGGTAATGGGAGTGAGGCTGACCTCATATGACAGGGGAATACGTAAGTCTGTCAGCGTGTAGGTCATCAGCACACCTTTCACCGGCTCTTTAGTGGTGATCTGCTTGGACAAAACTGTCTGTCGGTTCTGCAAACACACAAGAGAGAAAAGGGTTTAATAAGAGAAAGAGAAAATAATAGTTGAATTTATAAAAATGACCCTGTTCAAAAGTATACATACACTTGATTCTTAATACTGTGTTGTTACCTGAATAATTAACCTGAATAAGCAGTTTTTTGTTTGTTTAGTGATAGCTGTTCATGAGTACCTTGTTTTTCCTTCAGGTACCACAAAATCTTTGGCTTTTCAGCAATTTTGTGTATTCGAACCCTTTTCAACAGTGACTGTATGATCTTGACATCCATCTTTTCACACTGAGGACAACTGAGGGACTCATATGCAACTATTACAGAAGGTTCAAATGCTCACTGATGCTTTAGAGGGAAATATTATGCATTAAAAGCTGAAAAAAACATTTTGAATTTGAACATCAGGGTAAATTTAACTTATTTTGTCTTTTGGGGAACATGTAAGTATCTTCTGTAGCTTCTGAGGGGCAGTGCTAAATGAAAAATTATATTTAGACAAAATTTTTTTACATAATTTCATTCTGTTCAAAAAAAACTATAATTTTCTATTGTGGACTAAATGTAAATGTCTTTTATGTGAAATATCTCAGTCAGGTCAGTACTAAATTAAAAAAAACACGCATTTTGTATGTACCCTTTTATTTTGGATAAAATAATTAACATTTTGCAGATTCTGCAAGGTGGATGTAAACTTTTGACTTAAACTGTATATATAATAGCAATAATATTATATTCATTTGTAAAATTATAAATGTTTTTATTTTCACATTTGATTTTAATGCATTTTTTTGCCAAAAAAAACAACAACTTAGTGAGCCAAACTCATGAATGCTAGTGTATATATACTTTATATATGTATATTAGTACAAGAAATTTACATATTTTTATATGTGTATGTTTTTTGTGTTTCCATCTGTGTAAAACACATAAATAATTTATACCTTGTTTATAAAAAAGTTGCATTTATAGTCATTTAAAAAAACCATTAAGCTTTGATATTTATGGAAAAATAATGACACAGCAATGCAAATGTAGTGCTATTATCATTCCTCAGCTGGGTTTTAACCAAATCACCTAACAACAATGAAATGCATATAGTTTTGTGTTTCATTAGTAGTTCTCACATCATTTTGGACTGGTAACTATTTACTGAAGACAAGCCGAACATGAGGACGAGGAAGATAGAAGAAATGTCAATGATTCCATGGACAGGCACTCACTCTCACTCTTCTAACCATTTGGCTTTTTAACCATAAGCATTTTCACTTTCACAGTGAGGATAGAATTTACGTTGAAAACTGGTTGCATCACACACAGAGTTATACATCTCTAACCACCATGAAACCACAGAAAGCCCTCAGTGCAATGATTTGCGGAGTGCAAGGTCAGCTGCTATCCAGCCGGTCTGCTGTAAGAAGGTTCAGAAGTCTTTCCTCAGGCACAAGAGCAGTGTGCTGACTAAGAATGCTCAGTGAAACAGATCAACTTGTCATTCTCTACTCTGAGGTACTTTGCTTTCCCATGGGACATCTCACAATGCCTCTGAATGCTGCTGGCTTTGAGACATTTCTGAAGATGCCTTTGCGAAACGTTAGCATTTTATGTTTGTTTGCCTTTTTTTTGCCTGAGCTTTGTGATTTTCCCTTTAAATGTATCGCTTTACTTGTAAAAGAGAGCATTTACTGCAGCATACTACAGGAGAAAATTCAGTTTTATAAAAACATTCTATAATGCAGCTAATGCAATGCAAACTTTTGCATCAAGGCAAGCTTGATTTTGTTGTATATAAAGGAATGCATCCTCAGTGTTGACTCGAGGAATGATATAAAAAGCATTAGTTAGTTGAACTGTCAATATGTTCATAGCTAACTGAATAATAATACAGTTAAAGAGCACTGATAATGAAAGTCCCTCAAAAAAAAAAGGGTCCAAAATATATTTTAAAATTATATGCTGTAATATATATATATATAGGTAAAATAACTGACGAAAATGTATTTTTATTTTCATTACAAACTTTGCACGGCATAAAGCAGTTATACTCTTTTAATGCTGACAATGTTATTAGCTTTGTATGTGGTAGGAATAAAGTTTGCACACTAGTGTTCCAAACTCTCCTGTTATTTTATTTTAGTATTTTTTATTTTAATATGTGTTATGAACAGGACCGTTGTATTTCAAACGTTTTTTTTTTTTTTTGACGCGGAGCGGTGTTTCTGATATCAGTGAGCGAGGAGTGGAGCGGGAAATTATGAACCCAGAGCGGAGCTGGAGCGGAGCGATTATTAAATGCACCTAGTATTTTATAGGTTCAAATAGACACAAAATCTCTTTTTTTTATTCTACTGGTAGTTCATTTTGCTCAAATAGAAATTGAGGCCTGTCTCTAATTCTGGCCTCCTTCTAATAAAGGCCTGGACCGCGATGCGCTTGAGTAAAATAAAGTCCCGGGCCTGTATTAGGGGATTTACGGTAGAGTGTCGATAAATAAGATATATGTAATGTATTTTAAATTACATATTAGCAACATATTTGGCCAAATAGATTTAAAATATATCTAAAAATTGGCTTAATTGACTTGCTAATGTATGTTTGCCATATTTAGCTTTTGATTATTTTGTCTATTCATACAAACAAACAGGTTGCAGTTCTGTCTGGTACCGCAAAAACCTTCACCGATATGATCTCATACTATTAGCTGTATCTTATTAGATGAAATGAATGTGCAGTGAGCTGTTCCAGGTCAGCTCTCACTCCCGGAGGAAGTGTGGTAATCACAGGGCCAGCGGCACTGTGGCAGTCCAGGCTTTTCCATGTGGAATTATGGGAAACATGGCAGCGGCCCCATGGAAACAGTGCACAATGGAATGAGAAATTATCTTCAGCTCCGCATGGAGACCCGGGCAGCAGGTAAACCTGCCGGCATTCCCTCCAAACACGACACACATGAAGAAGTGTACATGTAAAGCTTCCTATTCATCCTTTGTTCCCCCTTTTCCAGGAAAGGAAGTAGATGTGTAGCTGTGATGTTAACCTGGCTAGTGAGGTCAAACACATTTGTTATCTGTCTAATTAAGTGCCACCGTAAACCCGTTACTGGGCTGTTCACCACAGCAACATGGAGTGTGTGCGCCACGTCTCTAACACTAAACCCACTTGAGCCTACACAATGTATGCCAAGACTTAACAGCCGTATCCAACGCGTGCACACACACACACACGGAAACGTGCGCCTTGTAAAAGTCACAGATAAATTGTCTCTGCTTGGCTGCTCTTCTCTGTTAACAGACATTTTCTGCGTATCTCTCCTCATCTAAATCACCACACACACACACACACACACACACACACACACACACACACACACACACACACACACACACACACACACACACACACACACACACACACAGAGACCAGAGGTGTTTTCTCCAAGAAGGAAAGGGTGGCAGTGCTTAATAAAAAAAAGATAGGATGAGAGAATAATTGATTTTACATTAATTAAGCAAACCAAATATGACATCAAATCTTATATAATGCTAAATATATAATGAAAAACACAGACAAAAATTCATTTGACAGCACTGTGACTGACTAATTATCCTGTCACTATTAACAAAACCCTCCTATAATGTTCACATCAGTCCACAAATCTGCAAAAAAAAGTAACTGATAGCATTTCTTCTTATGTCCAAAAAATTACTTAAAAATGACAAATTCAGCTCTCTTTAAATGAAATGACTGATCTTTATCAAGAATTTGTTTGTATGAAAAAAATAATATAGCTGCAAGCAGCGATTACCTGGGTTCAAGAGCTTTAAGGTATTTAAGCACATATGAAAAAAGACATTACATATTATTTAGCAAGCCTGTAACCACTTACATCAAATATTTAAAAAGCATTTTTGGCAAATTCAGGTAATCTACCATAGCAATATGATGTTTTTTAACATTTATGACTGTTAAAGCGCCAGCTGTGGTCCGATCTCCCTAAAACTTTGCACGTTTTAGAATCAACTGTCGCATATACTCATCAGTATTTGTTAAGTTTTGAGTTTTCATTTAGGCTTTATAGGCTTTTGGGTATATTTGGACAGGTCCCTTTTCTATACGACCCTGTTAGAGCTTCCCAAAGGGTAAATTTCAATATTTTTTGATAATTATTGACCTAGAGAGTCCAGACAGTCGTACTGCAGTATTTTTTTCCCAAATTAAGTGAACATCTAGGACAAATTTGCAAAGAAAGGTTTTTTTCAATCATTTAACAAACGGTTTGATTGACAGCAGTGGTTCTACAGGCAAAGTCGTTTGAAAAAAGTAAGTCTATCGTATGATACGGATATCTTGCGTATGTGTGCAAAAACGTGCAATATACGACCTTGAGAAATGATTTATCGCCCCGCAGTGGCTAATTTCTATCAAATTTCTCACAGACCTTGTCAAACAGTCAAACAGGCCCACCGAGTTTCGCTCTGATTGACTTCAGTTAACCTTGTCTAAAAGGTGCTCCAAGTTTATCAGCTAATGGCGGTCATGTTTTTTGAGATATGCAAATGTCCTTATAGCCGCTTGTGGCTCTTTGGACCAAGACTATGTGAACGGTTGCGTAGTTATGGCTGTTTTTATATTTTTTCCTCTTATAGCACCAATCTCCGTGACTTTGTGACCTTAGATTTGGCCCTTACATGCGCATTGTGAGTTTGGCAAAGATATCTCATTCCGTTCAAAAGTTATAGCTGTTTTACTAAAGGCGGCCCCTTTTAAACTTTTGGCATTCCTTTGTGATGGAGAGTCGAAAGTTCAACTTTTTTTTTTTTTTATAATTATTGATATTCACTATCCAGAGAATCTTCCTGCACTGGTTTGATTCCGATCAGGTGAAAAAACCTAGGACTAGTTCGCAAAAGTAGGCACTTCAAAAAATGCAAATACTCAAAACTTTTGCAGGCATGAGTCAAGGATTCCAATGACATAAGACACTTGAGCCAAATATCGTGCGTATGTGTTAAATACTGTGCAATATACAATCGTTTACACCTGTGATAGCGCCCCACAGTTTATGATTTTTTTTCAAATTTCTCACAGACCTTCAGAGCTGCGAGTCAAACAGGCCAACCGAGTTTCGTTCTGATCAACCTCTGTTAACCTTGTCTTATAGGTGCTCAAAGTTCATCAACCTATGGCAGCCATGTTTTTTGAGACACGCAAATGCAAAATGCAAAATACTCTCGTTTCGCGGGCACGAGCCAAGGCTTCCAACAACATAAGACACCTGAGCTTGCAACTAATGGGTTTGAAGTTATGAGGGATTTCATTCTCTTGATCACTGTAGCGCCCCCGTCAGGCCGATTGGGGCAGGCCTTAGTGACCTTGTAGGTGGTGTGAGTACTACCATTCCTCCAAATTTCAAGTCTTTATGACTAACAGCTTGGTCTGCCCGATCAAGTTTTACATGGAGATTGCTGATCCTTGGCTATTCTAACTATTGCAATAGGGTTTCAGCACTACACACTTGAACCCCTAATAATAATAATAATAACAACAACACAATCAAACCAAGGCTTACATATTTCGTTCACATGAGAAGAACAAACTTCTTGGGGGGAAAAAACGCTTGGAATATTCAAAGAAATCGAAGAAGAGGAAGACCAAAATCAAATGTCTGTTCACACCAAGAATGATAAGTGTATAACAATAACCATATTACCATCTACTTCAATGTACAGTAATGTTCTGTTTATTATAAGCGCACAGCAGTTTTGTTATCTGCAAGTTTAAACGCTTAAGGTCTTGTAACAAATAGCTAGTAACAAAAATTCCTGCGTGGAACTGTATTATTGTAATATTTAAATTTTTGCAATGTATAAATTAGCATTTTAATTAGTGTGTACAAATAAAATGTTATGTTTCACTATATTAATGAGGTTCTTTGGCCCTCATATGTAAAGCCTGTACTCACACACAAGTTTTCTACCTCCCAATCTTTTACCTCAGAATGTCTTTTTTCATTCATTTGTTTGTTACCTTGCAATGTATCAGACATCGATACATATACTTCCAGTCTTCTTCATCAGTCACACATCCATTAAAAGAGACCAGGGGCTATTGTAACTTACTTTTTTGTCATACCCCCCCCCCAGACTACCACAAATCAACCTGCTTCATTTTTTTGTATTGATAAAGACCTGTTCACAACTAGCTGTAGTTTCACAGCATGTCATGAAGTGAAAGGTCAGACATAATTTAGTTTGTCACATGCTGACCTACAGCAGGGCATGTTGGGTAAATATAAACACATACTCTCATCTCTTATCCTCTCCTATCAGCTCTGCTTCTAAATACCCCATGGGTGATAGATAAATCAGCAAACATTGATATTTCAAATGCATTTGAAAGTTAGACAAAGACAGATGTGTGTGGTGAAGGTAATGTCAGAAATAAGTAGGGCTATTCCCTAATAGGCGACTAAGTCAATGAGAAGAGGCTTGGTCAACCAAAATTTTATTAATCACAGTCGCAGAAAAAAGTGGCGAAGTCACACAGTCCGTGACGGACAGAACGCTAACGGCAGGTCTATGTGGTAATATAGTACATTGGGCGGGACATCCAAACGCTCACCTATCATTCATCGACGTCAAATATGCCTTTTTGTCTGAAAGATGTTTGTAGTAGCAACTTTACATGGCTGCTCAATCTAATGTTAATGTAGAAAAATGTGCGCTATTCAAGTGTCTGTGCAGAGTGTGAAAGCTGAACAGTAGTGCGCTCACTGCATGACAGATGGAAGCGCCGGTGCAATCACTTGCTCTTAAAATAGTCCGTCATTTTTGGCTATACAGATAAAAGTAATACATCTTTCGAATCTGTAAAGACTGTACGGTTTATTAGTGTGCAAACAGAATAACAACGAAAAGTTGAGCTTTTGTAAAATAATAAAAGCAAACAGGACGTTCTTTCTGCCATCTCGGCCTCTATGAACTTGAGCGCAAAACTTCTAAACTGTGTGAATACTTGCCTTACAGACATGAAAAACAAAAAAGCACTAGTTTATCAACAAATTAAATTGAAACGTTAATGCAATCTCCTGGATGTTTTTCCCTGAAACATTCATAATTATTATATCGTCCAGTGTGCTGCGGCAAGCTTTTTTGTATGCGCTGACTAATGCTTAAAATGAACGACTACTAGTGGACTAGAAAAATCTTTAGTTGAGGGCAGCCCTACAAATAACTTATTATAACATTTGAATAGATTTTTAAGCTTTATGTAGGGAACTAGTTCTCAAACCATATAAAAACTCCAAATAAAAGCATGTCATTCATTGGTCAAACACATCAACTGGATCAATTAAAGGAGTAATTCATTTCCAGAATGGAAATTTCTTGATAATTCACTCACCCCAATGTCATCCAAGATGTTCATGTCTTTCTTTCTTTAGTCGCAAAGAAATTGTCTTCAGCTGAAATGAAATTAAGGTTTTTGAGGAAAACATTCCATGATTTTTCTCTTTATATAGTGGACTTAAAAGGTGGCCAATGGGTTGAAGGTCAAAACTGCAGTTTTTAATGCAGCTTCAAAGGGCTCTACACGATCCCAGCCAAGGAATAAGGGTCTTAACTAGCAAAACAATCTACAGTATCATTTTCTAAGAAAAATACTAATTTATATGCTTTTTACCAACAACTTCTCATCTTGCACCACCTCGACCTTGCGCATTACGTAATCACGAATGCATGGCGTAGGCGGAAGTACTAACCCAGTGTTTACAAAGTGAACATGAAAAGAAGGTCAAACAACAATGTCGAACGATTCTGAGAAAAATTAGATGGAGTTTTTCACTGATCATGGCTTTTCCAACATAATTATGTAAAGTGTAATGCGTTGTGGTTAAAAAATGTATATACATATTTTTAAAAGAAAATTATTGATCATTTAGCCAAATAAGACCCTTACTCCTCGGCTGGGATCGTGTAGAGCCTTTTGAAGCTGCATTGAAACCACAAATTGAAATCCATTATATAGAGAAAAGTCCTGGAATGTTTCCCTCAAAAAACTGCATTTCTTTGCGGCTGAAGAAAGAAAGACAAAATCATCTTGGATGACATGGGGTTGAGTAAATTATCAGGAAATTTTCATTCTGGAAACGAACTTATAAAGTCTATATATAACATAGAATATATAACAAGAATACAGTCTTGTTATGGACGACTCTGGCTATAATTCTAAAATCAGGTCAAGATTATATAAACAGTAAATTCAGAATTGCTCAGAATAACTGTTGCTCAGTATAACAGCTTGTTCGCATGTGAAAATATGAACTGTGTCCAGGCCAGGTTATGAAAGTACCTTATGTCAGCAAATTATATCACCATAACAAAAAATTCACAATAAATCCATGACTCTGAACAGCTATATATATTCAGCATGTTCTCAGTTCATTAAAAGGGTTGTTAGACCAACAGGTCTCGGTCTGCTGGTCTTTGATAGGTCTAGGTCTGGATCTTGGTTTCTGGTGTTTAGGAATATGGTACATACTGAATCATTAAAGGATGAAGAACTAGCAGAATGTAGCGGCTTTATGGGTTACATCACCTCACATAGGGCTTTATGTACTAAACACACACACACACACACACACACACACACACACACACACACACACACACACACACACACACACACACACACACACAGACAGCTGTAAGATCTCACCCTCTTGTAATATCACAGGTGTGCGAGGTGTGAGCAGAGGCCTGTGAACCGCGCTTCTCTCGCCGCAGGATTGCCCCTGCAGGTACGGCTCAATAAAGATGTGTAAATGCATTCATGCACTCTCTCTCTCTGTCTCTCTCCTGAGGTGGTTCACCCCACTGATCTGAGGTCTGTCATTGGTGCTCGGGTTCGGATACGGACAGCTGTTTGAGTCTCTGGTGGTTGAGTAACGTATGGCATTTAAAAAGATGAAACTGAGTTTGTCGTTTGTCAGCAAATTTAGAATAATGTCTGAATACAGAATTGAGCTTGTTAGCTCAACGAAAAAAAAGTGTGAAAAACGAGCCCAAAATAATAATCGGTAATGAAAGTTTCTCATCTTACTCAGCGTACGTTTATTCTAGAGGGACTCGGTTTTCCGCACCGGTAAACAAGCGGCGCGGCTTTACAAATGAGGCTTGGTGTTTCCTGCGGTCTCTGAAAACACAGCACTCATTTCAGAGAGACGAGAGAACGTTCTTGTTCTTCTTTTGAAAAGTTCAGAGGAAATGAAAGCGCTCTGCGCACCTGGTATATGAAAGCGTGACGGAGGAAAAGAAAGAAGGAGTGCACTAATGTACATTTAGCAGGGACGTTTTCTCCAAGGAGGTAAAAAAGAGAAAAAAAATATTACAAAACAAAATGAAATAAAATAGTATAGAGTATATACACTATATTAATAATATTTCCAATAAATAAATAAATAAAATATTGTATTATAACCATAATAATAATATAATTTATTTGTATAAATATTGGTTATTTTTTATGACTAAAGGCAAAAGCAGAAATATAATTAAAATAAAACTGTATTCTGTTATAAAATTCCTAGAGACTATCCCTGATTGATTTAAAAGCGGAAATAATAATAATGATAATGATAATAATAATAATAATAATTATTATTATTATTATTATTATTATAGTAACAATAATAAAATAATCTATTTTTATAAAATATTTGAAATCAATCTGATTGATTTAAAAGTGGAAACAATAATAATAATAATAATAATAATATATTATTAATGATAGTAATAATAACAACAACATAGTAATAATAACAAATATTTTATTTTATAAATATTTGTTTTATTTACTTTTTTTGACTGAAGGCAAAAGCAGAAATATAATAATTTAAAAATATAATTGATTTTAAAAACTGTATTCTGTTTTGACATTTCTAGAGAGTATCCTTGATTGCTTTCAAAGTGGAAATAATATTTAATAATAATTATTATTATTATTATTACTATTATTGTTATACATTTTTGTTTTATTTATTTGACTGAAGGCAAAAAGCAGGAATATATTATTTAAATAATAATAATAATAATAATAATATCAACAACAATAATATTAACTATCATTATTATTATTATTAATATTATTAAAAGAATTCAATAATTATAATTATATAAAGTAATAATTTTTTTCCGAATTATTTATAATTATTATTTATTGTTATTTATATCAAATTATTATACATTTTTTAAATAATTAAATTTCTGCTTGTGCCTTCAGTCAAAAAAAAATAAAAATAAATAAATAAACTAATATTTATGAAAACACATTATATATATATATATATATATATATATATATATATATTTAAAATTATTATTATTCTCATCTATTTATTACTTTTTTGCTTTTGCTTTCAGTCAAAAAAAATTAAACAAATATGTATAAAATAAATAATAATAATTATTATAATTTGTTATTAAAACCGTTAAATTATAATTATTATATAAAATTATTCATTTTTCATTATTTTATATGAATAATGGTGAAAAGCCAAAAATAAAATGACTTAAAAACAACAAATAAAAAAGGCAAGTAAAGTTGTGAGATAGCATGTGAAGCACAATAAAAAGTGATTAATGTTTGACAGTTCATTTACAGAATAATTTTCCTAAACACGACTCTTCCATCTATCTGTCAAAAAAAAACTACTTGATGATCTATCATACTGTATATATATCTCCATATTAAGTATGTGCTTGTCAGACTGTTAATTTGCTTTCTATTCTTGTGCATATTTGTGATGGTCCAAATACTAGATGAGTAACAAGAGACATTTCAAAAGTTAGAAACTAAATCTCTTTGTATTGAACGCTCCGGTCCCTGTGAGAAACAATGGCACTGCTTTCTTCAGCTCATTAACCCCTCTTTCCTTTCCCTTTCTTGTCTACATTTCTCAGAGCAACGTCTATAAAACATTTATCAACATTACCACTGCAAAGCAGTGCAGCGCAGCGCATTGACACCTTGGACAAATTCATACACAGATGAACACGTCAACGCACCGCCTTGACCGTATAGATACACACACAAACGGAATGAAATATATTTCACTCTTCACACACAGACATTCATTGTTATTCTACTATGATCAAATATGCACATATACTCAACTGAGTCGACTGAGAAACTCATCTATAATCTGTCTCCCTCTCCACCACACACACGCACACGCTCACACTCATAAAAGTTAATGCACGCTTGCTGCAGTCAGGATGTTAATTCACCGGTCCCTGTAGACTCTTACTTAAGGTAAGGTTTTAAAGAGGGGAAGATTAGCTATTCATGCACACAAAGACAAGTGGCTAATCTCCCCCTCCCCGTTCGCTTTGATTCCTGCCTCCTTCCATAATTCATCGGCGCTCTTCCGTTCCTGCCGCCCCCCTCTGGGCCAGGTTTCTATGAATAGATGATTAGGACGTCAGAATCAAAAAATCTGATGAAGAGTCACAAAGCGCGCACGGTTTCTGTGGCGAGAGCGCGTTGATGCCGGGGTCGTCCCGAGATGTTTTGAGGGTGTTTGTTTGTGAGCAGGGTGGCCAGATTTCAACTAGGACACACAGGGGGTGGAGGGAATCCCGGTGAATGCTTCAAAGATGTAGTTTATTTGATCAAAACATTGCCCTATTTGGACTAAACATCGGCTCTGCCTATATCTTAGTAAGCTGACTTGATGTGATTGGATTCAATTGAATTTGGTTTACAGCATAATGCGTAAAAATACATAAAACACACAAAGTATGTATTTTGATTTAATTAAACTATAAATTTAATTAAACAATTTTTAAAAATGAATTTCAGTACTAAATAATAGATTTCCAAAATACAGCAAAAACTAATTTTTTTTACTATTATAATAACGGTTTTCTATTTAAATATATTTTAAAATGTAATTTACTCTTGTGATCAAAGCTAATTTTTGTAGCATCATTACTCCAGTCTTCAGTGTAACATGATCCTTCAGAAATCATTCTAATATGCTGATTTGCTGTTTAAGAACATTTATTATTATTATTATTATTATTATTATTATTATTATAATGAATATTTAAAATCGTTACATTTATTTAACAGTACATTTATTTTTTGATTCTTTAATTAATAGAAAGATCCAAAAATCATGCATTTATTTGAAATAAAAAGCTTTTGTAACATTATACAGTATATGGAGTCAGTATAATTTTTTTTTTTGGTAAAGAAATTATAGAAATTAATACTTTGTTTAACAAGGATGCTTAAATTGATCAAAAGTGATGATAAAGACATTCATAATGTTACAAACGATTTTTATTTCAGATAAATGCTGTTCTTCTGAACTTTCTATTCATCAAAGAAACCTGAAAAAAATCTACTCAGCTGTTTTCAACAAATAATAATAATAATAATAATAATAATAATAATAATAATAATAAAAAATTGAGCGGCAAATCAGAATATTAGAATGATTTCTGAAGGATAATGTGACTGGAGTAATGATGCTAAAAATTCAGCTTTGAAATCACAAGAAGAAATTAAAATTTTAAATATATTCAAACAGTAAGCAGTTATTTTGAATAGTAAAAATTTACAAAATATTAAATAAATATAATAATAATAATAATAAATATATATTATATTTATATACATATATTTATTTATGATTTATAATACATATTAATATTAATATATATTACATATATCTCTTAGATATATACATGTATGTGTGAATATTTATATATACATATAAATATACACAGTACACACATATTATGTGAACATAAACTTTTATTTTGGATGAGATTAATCGTGATTAATCGATTCGCCTGCAATATTTTTGACCAAAAAGAAAGTATTGTACTGTATATTAAAGGCAGCGTATCTGTTTTGACTTGTTTTCCAGTTAAAATATCTAAGATGCTTAAAACAAGACCTGTTTACTTGAGAAATAACACTGCGTAACATATTAAGGCCCGTTTTAAAAAAAAATACCTTTAATATGTGTATATTTTGTTTTCCTCCACTAGCAGATATTTTCTCTTGTGTTAGAAAAAAAACTAGTTAAAAGCAAGTCAAATAATCTGCCAGCACAGTAAAACTAAATACCCTTATATTCAATATATAGTCTAGAAAAGCAACTTAAGTTATGCTTCAAGTAAATTTATTTTGTTAAAGGGGAACTTGAACTAAAAATTTACACAAAAATACTTTCATTCTCCTTTGCTCAGAATGGCTGCATTTATTTATACATAAAAAACACATGCCTGATTCAAGAAGGGGGTCTTAAAAATGATCAAAGAATATTATTTTACTAACTTATTTTAAGTTAATTTGCTGGCAGGCTATAATGTCTATTAGAATGTTAAAAATGTTCAGTGTTAAATAAATATTTTTAAATTGTTGTTTTGTAATTGATTTTTGTCTTTGAAACGCAAGACAAATCTGTAAAAAGCAAACATTGGCTATTTAATGTATGCAATGGTGAAAAAATGTCAAAATACATGGGGAAAATCACGAAAAAAATGCGTTCGGTAATCAGCCTTCAGCCCAGTGTGTAATTTAGTTTGGCTTCGGCCAAGAATTTTCATTTCAATGCATCCCTAATATCTAGAATAAAAGTACAGATAAATGAGCACATAATACATCTGCAGCTAAAAGGACTCTAAAGCAAACCATGCCTTTAACAATTCTTTTAAAAAGACCCAGATGGTAATGGTCTCTTTTATTTCAAGTAATTAAACTAAGTATTTAAATGGAGGATTTAAGGGAATGAAGAAAAAAATGTAAATGAACAAGAATAAGACTTTTTATGAAGTAATCAATTTGAACTGCTTAAAAACAATACATTTCATATATATATGTGACCCTGGACCACAAAATCAGTCATAAGGTTAAATTTTACAAAACTGAGATGTATATATCATATGAAAGCTCAATAAATAAGCTTTCTATTGATGTATGGTTTGTTAGGATAGGGCAATATTTGGCCGAGATACATCTATTTGAAAATCTGGAATCTGAGGGTGCAAAAAAAATAAAAATGCTGAGAAAATAACCTTTAAAGTTCTTCAAATTAAGTTCTTAACAATGCATATTACTAATCAAAAATTACATTTTTATATATTTATAGTAGGAATTTTACAAAAAATCTTCATGGAACATGATCTTTACTTAATTTCCTAATGATTTTTGGCATAAAAGAAAAACCAATAATTTTGACCCATACATTGTATTTTTGGCTATTGCTACAAATAAATCCCAGCGACTTAAGACTGGTTTTGTGGTCCAGGGTCACATATATATATATATATATATATATATATATACACTTTTTCCTTCTCATAAATGCATCCGTTCAGTCTTATTTGTGCACCTAATATGCTGAATAACATTCAATCATGTACATGAAAAGCCAGTTTTTTCAATTCAAAACAGCGAAATTTGACAAAAAAAAGTTGTGTATCACTGGTTATTACTATTGGTTGTCAACATTTCTATCATGAAATGGTTGTCAAATCACATCTTGCCTCTTTCTCTATTTAAAAGTGAAGCATTACGCAATTCATGCATTCATAATTGGTTTTCGAACAGTTAACACTGAAGAGTGCTGCTAGACTGCTGACCAGACTAAAAATGCAATATTTAAACTGTTAAATAATGTCAAATATCAAATATTTCAATGCCTACAGTGGTTAACAACACTGAAGATACTACTGTACCTTTTCAGTCAGTGAGCCTTACAGTGGAAACTGGGACATATTTCCATTTTTTAGCAAACTATCCAGACTGTACTTTGGACAATGCTCCACTAAACCATACAGAAATGCAAAGCGGATATTCATGCCTCACACTGCTGACTCAGGGATGAAGGTCAAAAGCCAGGAACTATGTGAATTCCTGCTGCATGGGTGTGAAATAAAGTTAGCTATACATGAGCATCCAATCCCACCTGGCGAAGTCGAGTCTGATGGACACAATGAGGACATTCGTCTCTGTGGAGAACTCAAGCTACCAAACACAATAGGTTTGCGCATGTTATAAATATGCAACTTCAATTTGCGATTCATTTGTGCTAACGCCAATATTTTCGTCCAAAGAGGCCTGCGAGGTCGACCTCATAGGCCTATTTATTTATCAATGACACTAGAGAAGAAACATGACCTAAGAAATGGCTTCTAGCGACACTGTATTTTAATCCAAGCTTGTTGTTTATCATACAGACTACAAGCTGGTGGACCTGGTTGACCATGTTCCTTAAAAGAGCACCTTAGGGTGTATGACCTGTTTTTTTTCCAGCAGGGATGAAATACAGAGCCAATCAGGCTGCATTCGTGTTCTTGTGTCGGGCCGGTGGGGTTCTGAGAGTCTCTTTAATGCAGTACAAGCAGTGATCGATCCGCTGTCTGCTCCCTACATAGAGCACACTATTCCCCTGACTCCTATTACAAACACACTTATTCTACTCATCCACCTCCCACTAAGCCAACGCAGAGAGAGAAAGAATGGAAGAAAGAAAGAAGCAGTAAATATTAAGCTTCCAGTGTCTGTGGGTGTTTGCTTTACCTGTTGGACGTTGACCCAGTAGCCGATGATTTTGTCCACAGCACCGGGCTCTTTCTGCGTCCACTGTAAGATGTAGGAATAATTGTTCTTCAAGGTGCGAATGGGGTTCGGAGTGTCGTAGTAAAACTCTGCATTATACGGCTGAGCTAAATGAACAAACAAACAAAAAAGAGCTAGTTAGTCTTGTAAGTCAAATACTTTAAAAAGACTACTACCATCTCAGCCACCTTGTTTTGCCACATGTGCAATGCATTTGATTGCACTTATATAGTAAAACTATTTGCGCTACAATATATACCCGTCATTATAATAATGACAATGCATTAAAATAATAAAATATGAAACACCAGTTTGCAATATCAAACAGCATAATGAGCTGTTTTGTACAGATAAAAGAACTGGAAGGTGGATGCTCAATTGCAATATCAGCAGTTCTGCTTCTAGACATTGCTGTTGCACTGAATATAATATGGTAAATTTGTTTGCCATTCCAGGTATGCATAGTTAATTGCATTTTATTATTGCAGAAAAAAAGCCATTATTGGGTCACGACCCCTCTGGGTGAGAACCAATTATCTAGAGCATCAATGAAGGACGCGCATTTCATTAAAGGAGAACTGTGTGATTTAGTGTCACCAAATGGAACTGCACTACTGCGGAGTGTTCAAAATAAATATGTTTTATATTTTGTCTTGTGCTACGGATCAAATAAATTTAACTTTTGCAGTACTTTTTGTGAGGGGAAAAAAATGTGCCTGTTATGCTGTGTCAGTTTTTATGTTTTGGGCTGTTACTACATCCCATACAAAAATTTACTACACTATTTACTACACATTACTAAAATAAAACAATGGTGAATTTTCTTAATGGATTTGTATTTGTGTACTCTTTTTCTTTTTTGTTTGTTTTGTTTTTATTACTGTACTCCCTTGGTTTGATGTTTTGTTCTGTTTAAATAAAAATAGAGATCATAAAAAAAGAAAGAAATGACAAATCAAAGGATTCATGAACCTGCTCTAAAGTCCTGATCTGAATCAAATGATTCGCAATACATTCTCCGAAAATCCCGAATGAATCAAATGCTTTGCAAACCTGCTCTGAAGTCCCAATCTGAATCAACTGATTCACGATAAATGCTCAGAAGTTCTGATCTGAATCAAACGACTCGCGAACCCACTCCGAAGTTCCGATCTATATCAAATGATTTGTGATCCATGTTGTGTAGTTGCGATTTAAAATATGATTCGCTAACCATCATTTCAGATCGGAGTAAGAATTTTATCATTTAAACCTTCTCTGAAGTTCCGATCTGAATTAAAAGACTCACAAACCCACTGCGAAGTCCCAATCTAAATTGAATGATTCACAATATGCTCTCCGAAAGTCCTGATCTGAATCAAATGCTTTGCAAAACTGCACCAAAGTCCCAATCTCATTCAACTGATTCACAATTCATGCTCCGAAGATCTGATCTGAATCGAGACTTGAGAAGCTGCTCCGTAGTTCCGAACTATATCAAATGATTCGTGATCCATGCTGTGTAGTTGCGATCTGAATAATGATTTGCAAACCATCATTTCAGATTGGGGCACGAATTGAATAATTTAAACCTGCTCTGAAGTTCTGATCTGAATCAAAAGACTTACAAACTCACTCTCCGAATTTCTGATCAGAATCAATTTGATTTACAAGATTTGACAAGTCCCAATCTGAATCAAATGATTTTGCTCCAATCCAAATCAAATGATTTGTTAACGCGCACCGAAGACTCAAACTAAATCAAATGATTCAAGATACGAGCTTTAATTTCCTGATCTGAATCAAATGATTCATGATACGCAATCCGATTGGAGAGCTGCGAAACAGTACATCATTTTGTGATGCAATGGTTTAACAGATTCAGAGTTTCAAAGTTTTTACTCATAACTATATGCGCTTTTAAAAATCATTACAAGCGATGTCGAAATTCGAAAATGAATGGCTCTTTTGATCTGGTTTTTGCTAGTGAACCACTTCAACTGAATGATCGAAGTCACAGGTTTGAATCAATCAGAGTGGTTCCAGAGTAAATGACTCAATTAAATTGGTTTGTCTGTTCCTCCGCTTTTTTTCATGTTTACATGACACTGTCAGTTCTACTATTGGCTTAGCTCACTAATTTTATGACAACTGAAAAAGCGAAAAAAGTAAGATGTTTACAAATAAAATATTTACATAAACGTTTCTGAAACATTTTAGTAACTTTTTAAACACTACTTCTAGTTTAGATGGTTCAAAAAACACTGGAAAGTAACTTTATCATTATCATGACAAAAATGATAATAAAAAATCTAAATATTTAAAAAATTAAAATAATTTCGAAATGTTTTAATAGCTTAACAGGAATGTTAGAAAACACTCTTAGAAGATATTTTTGTCAGCTTGGGTACATGTTTGCCAAAATGCCTTTCACATGAATCAGAGTAAGTATATTTACAAGCTAAATGCTGCAACACTTTTTGTGTTTACAATATTATCAAATCTGCATGTTCCATAGCAGTTAGGCTTATAACAGCAGTCATATTAGAGTGTGACGATAATACTAGCTGATAGCATTAGCACCGCTCAGCTGTCAAGACGTGTTGGCAAAGCTAAAGATAAGACCCTACTGAGAAGGAAAAACCTTACAAGTCTGCAAAGACTCGAGCCAATTTTTCCCCCCCACATAGAGAGAACAGAAACACCTGGGCCTTTTGGAAGTGTACTGTATAGTGCCACATCACCGTGTGGCCTTTCTTGGCAGATTTCTACATCATCAACTAGCATAGTAGCTAACAAAGCTGGCAAACTCAACTGTAAGGAATGAGTGACAGTCGTTTTTCACATAAAATATGCTAATTTTAATTTTAATGCTATTCATTTTCCAGGAAAGCAAGCAGAAGAGATTATGCAATCCCAGATGGAAGATCCAGTTTGATCCGGTTTAAACCAGTGGTTTCATATGATTTGGTTCAAGCCAGTCATTTAAGGTCTTTAGTTTGTCTAAGCTGGTTTAGGTAGCTATAGTGATGTCTGAAAGAATCGTTCTTCTGAGTCACAAAACCTGTCTGGATTAATCATTTATGAATCTGCAGCTAAAGTCGACTAAACTGAGAACAACATTTGATGTACAGGCATAAAAAGTATTTTCTGAAACTACTTCAAATATCTGATTCGCTGAAATGAATCAAACTCTACATTTCTAAATATTTGGTCATCATTGGTCATTGGTGATCAACAGCTTTTGGGTCCAGGCTGACCTACTAATCCATCTTGGTTAACACAGTTAGGGTTAATAGACCAGCTTGGCCAAACTTGTGGGGTTAAACTAGTTGATTATGATGAACTAGTCTGACCAACTTGCAGTTATCCAATGGGTAATTAAGTCTAATTTTTCAGATTCGAATTACACTAAAAGTCAAAAGGTTTTACACAGTAACGTTTTTTACGTTTGTAGAAAAAGTCCATTCTGCTCACCAAGCCTGCAGCATTTATTTGATCCAAAGTACAGCAAAAACAGTAAAATGTAGAAATATTTTTACTATTTAAAATAACTGTTTTCTATTTGAATAAATTTAAAAACACAATTTGTTCCTGTAATCAAAGCTAAAATTTCAGCATCATTACTCCAGTCTTCTGTGCCACATGCTCCTTCAAAAATCATTCTAATATGCTGATTTGCTATTCAAGAATTATTTTTTATTGTTATTAAAACAGTTGAGGACAATAGTTGAGTATTTATGGGGGTGGGGTTATAGAAATTAATACTTCTATTTAGCAAAGATGCTTTTAATTAATCAAAAGTGATGATGAAAGTTACAAAAGATTTCTATTTTAGATAAATGCTCTCCTTCTAAACTTTCTATTCATTAAAGAAACCTAAAAAAATTCTACTCCGCTTTTTTCAACATAATAATAATAAATGTTTTTGAGCAGCAAACACGAATGTTTAAATGATTTCTGAATGATCATGTGACTGGAGTAATGATGCTAAAAATTCAGCTTTAAAAACACAGAAATAAATTACATTTTAAAAAGTTTCAAATAGAAAACAGTTATTTTAAATGGTAAAAATATTTCGAAATTTTACTGTTTTTGCTGTACTTTGGATCAAATAAAAGCAGGCTTGGTGAACAGGAGAGACTTCTTTGAAAAACTTAAATAATCTTACTGTCCAAAAACTTTTGACTAGTAGTGTAAATCACTCTGCCTTTTTATGTTACTGACTTGTTAAAGACACAAATTGGATGACTAACTTATATAACTAGTGTAAGCAGTTTATGCAACTTTGATGACCCTTGATATAAAGGTTTTTCATAAGGTACAGCACCCAAAATATACATTTTTGACAACTCACCAGACACAATGAAGGTGCAGGTTGAGGTCCCAACTCCATTGCTCACTTTGCACTCATAAGTGCCGTTATTAGTGGGGTCTAGTTTGAACCGGAGCTGAGGGACACTTTGAGGGTCCACCGGTGGGGTTCGGATGGGCATCCCGTTACGGTACCAGCGGGCGCTGGCTATTCGGTTTGGATTGGACTTGAGAACCAGGCATCGGAGATTGACCGTCGCAAGCGTTTGAGAACGAACATCCAACAGGACTGGATCCACAACAGGAGGGTCTGGTGAAGAAAGAAAAAATAGTATTCTGGTATCCATTTTTCAGTGAATATTCTGGGTAATTTTACACTCATTTTTCATCCGGTTTGGCCTTCTCTGCTGACATTTTGACTTCTATGACAGTTCACTTTGGTAAAAAGGCTCTTTATTTCTTCAGGTTCTTAAACAGCAGGTTTTTTTCTTCACTAGCAGGACAAAATCAATTTAAGGAAAAGAACAGTAATTGAACTGACCACTCTTGAGATTTTTACTGGAAACAAAGCCCCACATAAACCACACCAAAGCACTTAGGACACATCGCATGAATCCATCGCACATGCCGACGACGTTCAGATGACAGATTGCAAGCTACTACCTGAATCAATAAGATGGGGTCCACATTGTCTCAGCTAATTGCACGGAATCAATCTATATAGTGTGCTAGAGCTAGTGACTAATTATGTTCTACCAGGGTCTGGTTAGACACTCCGCATGTATGAAGTGATGTGACTGCAAATTAGCATCACAGCACCTCAGGCATACATCAACACTAAATTACTGTAACTAATAATGTGCAGAGACTGTGACAAAGCATCAGGGTGTAATTAACTCTATGAACTTAAATTCAATGCTTTCAATGACAATATAATTAAAAAACCTTATTAGCTTCAGACTACTTTACAAACTCTGCGGTTGTAGAGAATGTTATCTTTAATAGACAATCCTTTGAAACAGACATCTAACATTCAAAACAATTATCGCCCCCATTTTCCATGATCCAACCAATTCCTGATGGATAAAATCAATTTGTCTTTCCTGTTTCACTTGAAAAACATGTCAGATTAAAAAAGTCATTTGGCTTGCGAACAGCATCTCACATTGACTAGATGACGTCAGTCAAAAAAGGACAGTCGTGTCAGAAAATTAAACAAAGACAAACATCTTTTCATTTTTCATCTGGTAAAAAAAAGACCTGGTCTGTGCATTAAGGAGGCAGACAGGGTCAAATCTGATTTCACTGACTCATGTTCACACTAATTCAACACTGCCAAAATGAACACAATCAAACCTATTTGAAATTCCCACAAGGTTCTCTGGTTTGTGCTTTGGATTTGAGACAAAGAAATCAAACAGTGTGGGAGAGAACTAGTACTCCAGCCAAACCACTCTATAAGTGGCACAATTCTTTGTAGTAATAATAAAAAAAAATCAATTATTAAAGAATTTTCATCAACAACAAAAACCGTATTTGGCTGTATCTCACATATTGCATTTCATTTTGAATTTATTTTAAAACCAAAATAAAACAGTAGCAAATCCCAAAATGTTGCTAAGAGCTCTAATGAATAGAAAATACAATAAAGCAGCGGTGCTAGCAATGCCAGGGTCATGGGTTCAAATCCCATGAACGTATAAATTATGCATATTCATTATGCATGATGAAATGCATAAAACAGCTCAACTAGACTTTGCAGAAATGTATCTCCTTTTACTGATTACTTGTTGACAAAGGAGAAAAAGCTGAATGCATTTAAAACATATAAACACTGAGTAAAGAAAGCAAGAAAAAATTAAGTTTGGAAATGCATAAAACAAGCTGTGAGTGTGAATGATACTGTACAGTCTATAGCATTATAAATTCCCTTGATGTGACGGGGCGATCATCATCAGTGTTGCATTTCAACGCAGTTTGAGACAAACATTTATCTAAGCTCAACAGGAAGAGGTGATTTTCTCTCATCTATTCCCATAATGAAGTTTACACCAGCCTATTTTAATTTCACAACACAACAGTTCCCATAAACAAACTATAATGATCCGTCTCATGTGAGAGGACACGTGTCTGTAGCCAAAACATCATGAGCTTCAGCCACTTAACGGCACTGATAAATATGAGCATGAAGATAAAACAAACTGAAAATAAAGACACAAAAGAAAACATATACTGTATACATATTAAAGTATAAAAGTTATTAAAATTAGTAAAGGCAAAGGAGGAAATTGAGAATACGTCATAGAATAAATCACAGTTTTCTGCATCAAATAGTTCACCCAAAATGAAAATGTGCTTACAGTGTACCTCATCCAAGATGTACATGAGTTTATTCCATCAGATTTGATAAATTTACATTACTTGTTTACCAATGAATCATCAGCTGTGAATGGGTGCCGTCAGAATCCAAACAGCTGATAAAAACTTCACAATAATCCACACAACTCCATCATTTAACATCTTGTGAAAGTAAAAAGCTGCATGTTTGTAAGAAACAAATCCATCATTAATACTGAGACACTTCCATAATCCATATTAACGCTTCCTACAGTTAAAAAGTCCATCCCATGTGGTCCTCTTACATCTAAATCCACCCACATATTTGTTTAGAACTGCTTTGGCTTGTAAACAGTGCAAATTTCTGATGGATTTTTTTTATTACAGACATGCAGTATATGGATCATTTACATTATTTGTGGATTATTGTGATGTTTTTATCAGCTGTTTGGACTCTCTTTCTGACGGCACCCATTTACGGATCCATTTGTGAGCAAGTGATGTAATGCTACATTTGTCCATTTTGTTCTAATTAAGAAACAAAGGATAGCCTGAAGGTGAATTTTAAGCAACTTTTCATTTTTGGGTGAACTACTCCTTTAATAATTATTTCCATTGCATTCTCATTACTGTCACAATTTAATTGAAAAATATATTCAAAAAAATGTATTTTTAAATGTAGTTTTTAAATAATTAAACAATGTTTAATCAAAGTTCCATTTATGTGATCAAAAAGACAGAAAAAAGTAATATTTTAAAATATTACTGCAACTCAAAATAAAAGTTTTTTTATTTTAATATTTTATCATTTATTTCTGTGATGCAAAGCTGAATTTTCATCAGCCATTACTCCAGTCTTCAGTGTCACATGATTCATCAAAAATCATTCTAATATACTGATTTATTACTTTTATCATCAATGTTGGAAACGGTTGTGCTGCTTAATATTTTTTTGGAAGCTGTGATACTTTTTTCAGGATTCTTTGATGAATAAAAAGTTAAAAAGAACAGCATTCATTCAAACTGGAAATCTTTTCTAACAATATAATACTAATACTATTACTTTTTATCAATTTAACACATTCTTGCTGAATAAAAGTATTAATTTTTTTCAAAGAGACAAAGAAATGAAAATGTACTGACCCCAGTTTGAGCGAGGTCTTTTTTAAATAAATGCTGTTCTTTTTAATGTTTTATTTATCAAAGATTCCTGAGGTTCCAAAAAAAAAGCAACACAACTATTTTAAACACTGATAATAAATCAGCATATTAGTATTTGCGAAGGATCATGTGACACTGAATACTGTAATGTAATAATGCTGAAAATTCAGCTTTGCAGGAATAAGTTACGTTTTAAAGTATATTAAAATAGAAAAACAATATTTTAAATTGCAATAATATTTTTGTTCTGTATTTTTAATCAAATAAATGCAGCCTTGATGAGCAGAAAAGTCTCCTTTAAAAAGCATTAAAAAAATGAAACTATTAATATTCCATAATTTAAAAACACATTTTAAGTCAAACATATATTACTTTAAAAATCAAATAATCCTATTTTATTTAAATCTACATACATGCAACAAATAATACAGACACTTTAAAATTTAAATAATGAATGAGAATGTTCTTGACAGGTTTTTAAAGATTTACCCTGCTAGCCTCTCAATGCCTCTCAGTGAAATGTGGTTCAGTTTCAGGCAGATGCTGTCTTTCTCTCCTGACACAGAGAGACAGGACGGGGTGTAAGACTGCATCTCCCTGTCTTCATCTCCAGAGAGACAGGCAAAGCCACCTGGCTCATAAATCAGACCTGCCGTGGGATGAAGCACAGCGGTGGGCTCTAAACTGCCTCCATCCTGCAATACTCCGCATTAGCCGGGCCCGTTACGGCAGCGATATTGACGTTAGATAGAAACAAAGGGACTGAGGATGTGAGGATAGACTAGATGCGTGGGGGAGAGGGTGATTCATACGAGCTCTTAATGAAGCTATCACTCATTTAGCTGCAACACAGCATTCTGGGATTTCTCAGGCCATAAATCCTTCCCAAGAACTTCAATTTGTTCACAGCATGCTCCGCGTTACATGTTTTGGGATATATTGTGTTTAAGTCACACGCACAGTATTTATACGTCACCTCTGAACGCACGGGCCGTGCAGATTCATTGACTGTGCTGTTTAATAACAGTATAAATCACGTGTTGTCATCGTTTATCATAATTGATCACAGGCCGAGCAATGACATGCTCCGCTCACCTGAGACAAACTCGTTTACCTAAACGCTGTCTGCCAGATGGAAAGAGACATACTGAAACAACCCCGTCACACAGAATATCATAACAAAACAGCATATGATCAATACAAATAATCTAAAGACATATCGAAAACCACATAGCAGACACATTTTTCCAAGTCTTTTACAAGCTGTAAAATTAAAAACAAAATGGATTTAATTACATTTTACAAGAAAATATCATTTCAGTCCTTCAACTTCAAAATTTCATTTTTAACCCATGTGCTGTGCTGAAAATACTTGACAGGCCTTTTAAAGGAGAAGTTCTCTTTCAAAACAAAATTTACAGATAATTTACTCATCCCCTAGCTAACCAAGATGTTCCTGTCTTTCTTTCTTCAGTCATAAAGAAATGATGTTTCTTGAGGAAAACATTTCAGGAATGTTCTCCATATAGTGGACTTCTATGGTGCCCGCGAGTTTGAACTTCCAAAATGCAGCTTCAAAGGGCTCTAAACAATCCCAGCCGAGGAAGAAGAGTCTTACCTAGTGAAATGATTGGTTATTTATTTTCTAAAAACAATGTACAATTTCTATACTTTTTAACCTCAAATGCTTGTCTTGTCTAGCTCTGTATGAACTCTGGTTCAAGACAATAAGGGTATGTCAAAAAAAAGTCCTATCTCATATATTTCTCCTCAAACTTCAAAATCGTCCTACATCGCTGCAGAAGTACCGACCCAGTGTTTACAAAGAGAACATGCAAAGATGATCAAAACAGCGATGTAGGGTGATTTTGAAGTTGGAGGAGAAAATAAGATGGGAATTTTTTACCCAACTGTATTAAACCGGAGTACACAGAGTACGCATGCACATAGCAGAGACTGACAAGATGAGCATTTGAGGTTAAAAAGTATATAAACTAGGGGTGTGCGATATTGACAAATAATGTCTGGACATTTTCTGGGTGACTCCGAAAGTTTTTGATATTCTTCATATTCTGTGTGGTCAGTTTAAATAGTTTTTCCAATAAGTTTAAATTGATTTTTACCTTTTATGGGCATTTTTACCTTTATAAAGTCATTTTTTTTTCTAAAATTGTGCATCATCTTTTGAGTCAAATTCTCACATTTAAAAAGTCAATAATAATAATACATTTAGGCTGTTACAAAAGAAATGAAATCAGTATCAACAAAATTCACCTTTGCAGAAGCTGCATATGAAGCAAAACTGAGGTGCATAAGCTCAGTTGAAACCTATATAATTATATAGCCCAGCAAGAGACATTTATAACCAGGAACACCACAAGCGTAACAAGGTGAGAAAAATATGCATGCTGAGTTCTCCTGGAATAAACTTTAGGTTCAATGCCTTGTGCACAACAGTATTAGTTCACAGCCTGCACCTTGTGGGGCTCAACCACCCAGTTTTCCTGGCCACAATGTCACAGTTCCAAAAAGCTCTTTGCATTATGTGATGCTCACAGTCAGATACTCCTCCTGTGCAGTGAATGGAACGACCCACACTCAAATTCAGCATCGTCCTGTAATCACATGGTGCATTTTGAAGCAACACAATAAACACAGGATCCATTATGAGAGCATAGAGTGCTTTGCTCCGCTAATGGCTCGTGTGAAAAGGGCTGATGCGCATTGAGTGGTTCAGGGTTTAGCCCGTCTATCTTTTGTGTGGTTGTGCGCAGCTAGAGCGCTAATGAATTCAAGGCTTTTTAGTTTTGCACTTACAAAACGTGCTCCACGCGGGCATCATAATGCATTATGAAAACTCTGAGCGCATTAACACTCCCGCCGGCCCCCGAATGGCGCGTCTAAAAATAGCAGGATCAAAATCATTGATGATGGTCCACTGGGTCTTAATGGAAAACGCGTGTCACTTTGGCTCGTTTGGTCGTGCGTTCGGAGACTCAATCTATCCTCCGTCAGTGAATCGCATTACAATCAAGATTAAAATCACATTAGAATGTGAGGCACCAAATCAAATCTAATCACGCCATCGATTGAGACAATTTCACGATAGACTTCATTACCGCTGTCCTTTCTCTGGCAGGCACAGGAGTGCTGTTTGTCTGAGATGCTCTGGGATGTGTCCAAACTGTGTCAAGTGACAAATAAAATCCTTCTGTGATATTACAGAAAGGCTAGAGCGGGACTTCCTATAAACACTATACATGTAAGACTTGATAGGAATTATAGACTACCATTTAAAAGTTTGGAGTCAAACTTTTGAAAGAAATCAATACTTAGTTATATAAAGTAAGGATGCATTATATAATACATCCTCTTAATTGATAGTGTGCATCAGTATTGAAGTTAAAGTGGAAAAAAATAAGACAGCCAAAAAGTCAAAATCATATTTTGATCAAAAATAACAAATGCATATGGTATAGCTGTGCATGTTATAATAGAAAATACTACAGATACAACAGAATATAATAGAAAATAAATAGTGTCAACTATTAACCTCATTTTAGGTTATTTATTGTTTCCTTAAATGCACCATAAGGGATTTTTTATTGATTGACACTCTATGGAAGACCATTTCCGACACATAAGAAAAAAATGAATGAGTTAAAAAGCCAAAATTATGACATACTTAAGTCATAATTACGACATAAATTGACATTATGAATTTATAAGTCCTAATTATAAGATAAAATTGTTATATATGGTTGAAATTATGTCAAAGTAATAATTACAAGATAAAAAATCGAAATTTAGACTTTGCAAGTCGAAATTATGACTTCTTAACTTTACTGGTCTGACACAACACAAAATAGTAGTCTAAGATAAACAGGACGTTCTAAAACTAATTAACTTGGCTTAAAATAGTTTGGAAGATCCAGTTTAGTACACACCTTATGAATAAAGCATAATAAAGTCATTAAGTCATAATTTCAACTTGCAAAGTCATAATTTTAGCTTTCTATGTCAATTTTGACTTTTTATGTCATAATTATGACTTAAGTATTTCATAATTGTCATAACTGCAACTTGGTAAGTCAAAATGTTAACTTTTTAAGTCATAATTTCGACTTCTTATCTAATAATTTCAATTTTAATGTCAATTTTGAGTTTTTATGTCTTAATTATGACTTAAATTTGTCATAATTTCAACTTGGTATGTCAAAATGTTAACTTTTTAAGTCATAATTTCAGCTTTTTATCTCATAATTTAAACTTTTATGAAAATTTTGACTTTTTATGTCATAATTATGATTTTTAAAGTCATAATTCTGACTTTTTATCTCATAGTCATGATTTAAGTATGTCATAATTTTGACTTTTTAACACATATTTTTTCTGATATGATGGAAATGGGCTTCCATAAATATCCCTGTTACCTGGCAGATATCACTGAAATAGGAATCCTGAAATATCACATAGCCTCTGTGACAGACCTTGACTCTGGAAACTGCAAAAAAACAAAAGTGACCACAGGTCTTTTTTGAGCCAATCAGAAGACTATCTATGCTGTCAATCATTTAGGATGTTCACAGGGCAACCCATAAATAACAAACAGGATGCCGAGAATGTGATAATTTATGCATATCATGGGGGAAATGAGATTTACTCACTGCTAAATAGCTGCTTATAGCTTTAGCAGTTTGGCAAACTATCATTTCAAAGTATTTCTATCATGACATGCCAACAACGTAAATGTCACATCCATTATCAATGCTGGCGGAACAGATCTGTTGGACTGCTGAATTTCTGCTGCTGTTGGTTATTGCTGTTGTTGTAGATTATTGCTGCTGCTCCTGCAAAGCACAGGAAGATGCTACTGCCAATATTAGTATTTAAGAAATACTGCTGCAGCACAAATAGCATTTAAAATAACCCGTAGCAGATCTATACAGGTGGAGCTGGGGAGGTGGAGGGTTTCAGAGGAACTCTAAAAAATGCATTGCTAACCAGCCATTTAAATGTAAAGCAGCAAGCTCATTGGCTGCAGATGCAACATGAAACAATCAGCTTGTGCTAAGTAGTTCCACAACACTGTATATCATCAGCCTGCGCCATAAAAAGTTATGACAAATTGGCATTTCCACCATTTGTACCTTTAGCTGTTTGATGACTAAAACACTTACACTCCACGTTGAGCTGCACCTGAGCCTGTCGCCGTTTGATGTTAAGGCCGTTGTAAGGTGCAGTTTGGCAGCGATACGCTCCCATCATGTCCCGTGTCACATTGATCAGGCGCAAACGTCCATCACGTGTTTCCACCACCCAATCCCCAGATGGCATGGGCAGGTCCTTGTTTGCACGAGACCACAGAACAGGTGGGCGGGGCTTACCATCGACCAAACACACAAGCTCTGCGGTCCCGCCCTCACTGACATTGACCACACCCCCTCCGACTGGCACACTCAGAACAGGGGGAACAACTGAAAAAGAGAAAAAAAAAAAACAGTCATAAGAGGATATGTATTGTTTTTGAAAATCTGACAGTTTAAAAAAATCTAATAGCTAATATGTACAAGAAAAATTGGAAGTAATGACATACAAAGATGAAGATACTACTGTCTCATATTTATAGAAGTTTAATGTATTGAACTGCAACTTCTATTAAAATTAAACTAAAAATTAATATGTAACCTCTTGTCTCATCTTTGAAAATCTGCTGATATTAATAAAAATGAAACGATTTATCCTAACTCTTTTTATTTCAATTAATTAATAAACTAACTCAAAATTATTTGTCTTATTAAATGCTTATACAAAACAAGCAGAAAAAAAAGAAAAAAATGCTAGTACTCGATTGGTTTTGCAATGTTACTTCTGCAGTTCTTTTTATCTTGCCTAAATAAGGCCAGTTGGCAGGTTAACAACACATAAAAGAGGCAATTAACTGTGATGTAATATTAAATAATACAGAAGAAAAGATAATTAACTGCTTTTTTTAAGACACTACTGTGTTAAATCTACTTTGCCAATACCAAAACACATGAAGGAAAAAACACTCAATATAATGACCATGTAGGATGAACAGACTTCAAACAGTAGGACAGAAAGATCATAAAGCGAGAGATAAAGAGACTGTCAGATGATGCGATTGATCATGTTAGGTACCGCAGTCAGAGAGTGTAACCCCAGAGAAGGTCGAAACTTCAAGTACAAAAAAAGAGAAGAAACTCAGAAAAAAACAGCCTCCCGCTGAGATAAGAGAGAGCAGATCAGAGGGGACTCAAATGCATGAGGGCGTCTGCATTCCCCAGAATTCAACAGTTTACTACTATTAACCCAGAAGAATGGCCAATCCCACATTTTTACTGTTTACACACGAGGCGTAAGTTCAACCTCTCTGATAGCTGAAAAACACTCAATAAACATCATGTTGGACAGAAAAGCCCTATATTGTTGATGAGCAAATATCTCTGCTAAATAGTGGTTTCTTTCTGATGTTGTTTAATTAAAAAAAATAAAATAAAGATGGCAAAAGAAGTCACAATTATTTTTCATTTAAAAAAAGGATGTTGTGAGTGTCATTATTTGGTAAATTTATGTTTAGGCTTGCTATTAGCTGACATTCTGCATCCACCATAATTCAAACTGCTAGATATTAAGATAATTTCTGAATGTTTCTGAAAGTTTAAAGGTGATGAGTACTAGTTTAAAAACGGATAAGTACATTAATAGATATTTTGGCAAACAGAGCAATAGATAGAGCGATAGAGCGACAGATAATCTCTTATACTGAACACTAGACAAAATGATTGATAGAATAGATCAATCAACGACAGAACAACAAATAGATAGAATGACAGAACGATTGATAGAAGGATACAACAGAACGACAGAACTATACATAGAACGATAGAATGATCAATAGAACAATAGAAAGAACGATAGATAAAATGACAGAACTATAGAACAATAGATAGATTGAATGATAGATAGATTGAACGACAGTTAGAGCTATACATAAAATAGATAGATAGATAGATAGATAGATAGATAGATAGGAATGACAGAACTATACACAGAACGATAGAACGATCAATAGAATGATAGAAAGAACGATAGATTTAATGACACGATAAAAAACGATAGATAAAACGACAGAACTATAGAAAATAGAATGATCGAACGATAGATAGAACAATAGAATTATAGATTTAACGATAGAGCTATACATAGAACAATAGATAGAGTAAGATAGATAGATAAAACTATATAGAACGATAGATAGATAGATAGAACGATAGATAGATAGAAAGATAGAAAGAACGATAGATAGATAGATAGATAGATAGATAGATAGATAGATAGATAGATAGATAGATAGATAGATAGATAGATAGATAGATAGATAGATAGATAGATAGATAGATAGATAGATAGATCGATCTACAATAAATAGATAGAATAAAAGATAGATATAGATCTAAAGCGGTTTGGACAACAGGCAGCGCTAGAAAGAAAACAGTACTCATCAAATCATTTCATGGGGTCTTTCATGTTTGTGAGCAAACCAAATCACATTATAACAAGCAAACAACATCATCAGCAACGAGCAGAAGGAGTCAGATCAAAGGGCCATTTCACAGTACGAGCACAACAAGTGAGTTTTAAAAGCTCTGAGGCCTTAAACCCTCAGCATCTTTAGTATTACAATCACTGTCTCACCGCTGCTCTGTGTGATGTTCACGTCCACTCGCAGTTCAGGAACACTGCTCCCGGGGAAGTTGGCTACGCAGCTGTAGGTGGCCTGATCTCTGAACTTCATGTCCACGATTTCCAGGCTGCTGGTACCAGGCGGCATGTCTGGGTCGCTGCGCAGCACAATGAGGGTGTCGGTGGGGTAGATGAGAGCTCCGTTCTTGTACCAGGTGTAGTTCACCTTGTCCTGAGGCTGGGCGTCAACGTGGCAGGAAAGTTTGAGGTCTCGACCCATCTGTATGCTCTCGCTGTCTTTGTTGGAGTCCGGTGTGATCTGGAATGTTAAATTCTTCATGGCTAACAGAGAGAGAGAAAAGATGACACAGTGATCACAGTGAAAGAAGCATATAGGTTATGACCAAACCGATGCTTAGAACTATCAACTCTTTATTCACCAGTGCTGATGAGTAAAAATATTCAAAATCAAGAACTGAAATTAAATTGAATTTAAATATTAGAACAAAATGATTAAACACTTAATTTAATATTAGAAATGTAGCTTTGGTAACTAACTTAATACGTTTAAGCACTAAAATCGCAAAAACTAAAATGGAAAGTAGAAAGCAGAAAAGCTATATAGTAATATATGTAATACATAAGGGTAATTTTTTTTTTTTATTCAGATTTATACATTATGAATAAATAAGCTTTCCACTGATGTATGGTTTGTTAGAATAGGACAATATTTGGCTGAGACACAACTATTTGAAAATCTGGAATCTGAGGGTCCAAAAAAAAAAAAAAAAAATCTAAATATTGAGAAAATCCCCTTTAAATTTGTCCAAGCTCTTAGCCATGCATATTACTAACCAAGAATTACATTTTACATATATTTACATGATCTTGACTTAATATCCTAATGACTTCTGGCATAAAAGAAAAATCGATAATTTTGACCCATACAACGTATTGTTGACTATTGCTATAAATATACCTGTGCTACTGTGGTTTTGTGCTCCAGGGTCACACATACATATACATATATATATATATATATATATATATATATATATATATATATATGTATGTATATATAATGACAAAAGCACATAAGAAAATTACTAAAAAAACTCGAAACAAATTTTATTTAATAATAACAATAATAATACATTTAATAAAAAAATAAATTAGAAATATTAGAAATTTTGCTTCTGTACGTAAGTTAAATACGTTTAAGTACTAAAATCGCTAAAACTAAAAACTATATATATATATATATATATATATATATATATATATATATATATATATATATATATATATATAAATAAAGCACATAAAAAAATTATAAAACTTACACTAAAAATAAAAACAAAAAATATGAAAAAAGTTGATTTAAAATATTAATAAATACATATATACTAGTATTTAAATAACACTAATATAACACAGTTTTTCACATTTTCTGGGAAAAAATGTTTGGAAGACTGTAGAATTAATTTAATTTTATGTTGGTTTCACCTTTTAGTACCTAAATGCATTATAAAATTTGTGATAAAATATGCAAAAACCTGTGAGTGCAGTTAAAATACAAGCCACAGCTGTATAATAATAATAATTTAACAAAAATAATAATTTTAAAAAGTCAGGACATCATGAACAATAAAAATATTAATAAAAAATATTACAAATCAACATTAAACATAAATATTTAGCATTAATTATTACAATTAATATTAAAATAATGGCACGTAGTATCTAATTTTTTTTTGTTTTATGTTTGAGTTTAGGTTTAAAGCTTTATTTCATTATAAATGAAATAACATCATGCAAACAGAAATAAATACATAGTCTTCCAGAGTAATATTGCAATGGCATCAGAATGTAGAAATTCTATTTAATCTTATGTTTCTGAAGAAGTATAACGTTTACAAAAAACACAAATAGACAGCATATCTAAGATTGAAATGATTAATGTAGAGTCTGTACTGAAGCGTTTTAAATACATTTAATAAATTTATCATTTAGATTTATAGTACAGTCCTGCCTTCCAGTGTCACATTGCATCATATTTACATGAAACCATCTGAGAGGTCTGCTTTACTGCAAACACTGAATGTAATCATGAGGAAAAAATAATGACTCAGTTGTAAAGTGCTTTTTAAGACGAAAATAATGAGCTTAAATACAGTATCACAAACACAGCTGAAGACGCTTAGAGGATCCATAACCCCCCCACAGCCCTACTGCTGTAATTTGTTAGTACCGAAGCACAATTCATAACTATAACAGCTTAGCCGCGTGTTTACGCTCTGACAGTATGAAAAACGACCCTGCAGGTGGAGACAGAAAGTTTAGCGCCATATGTTCAGCGCCCCGCATTTCAACAGACGGCTGCCTTACCTGGATGATTGGCTGCGCTCAGGCGTCCGCGGCACCTGCGTGCGCGTTTGACACAAAGCGAGCTCATTACCGTCAACAGAGACGGATCCAGCACGCACCCCGCGCATTCCGAAATAAGAGCCTTCTACTGCTAATTACCTCCATTGCTCTCAAATTAATTGGAGTAAATAAAAATGATTAAAGAGGCTAAGAATAGCTCCAGGCCCTGATGAACGGCAGGCGTTATGGCAGCCGTTCCTGAATCACCCTCTCGGCTTGAGGAGTTTAACACGATCACACACTGCCAAGAGAGCTAATTACAGTTCAACCGCTAACTCACGCTCACGCCACATAAACACACGCTCCCACGCGTACATATGAAGAAATCTGGCTTGGCAATTTTTGTGCTAAGCGCGGGACAGACAGGAAGTCATAACTCATTCAAATGCGTGTCAATCAAGCGGTCGGAGGAATGTGTAAACTTAAATTGAATCTGATGGCTTGAGATGTAACTAATATTTCAGCCATTAAAGGTGAAGTGATTTCTGTGCCACCAAACAGAACTGCAGAAATAAAGACTGATTTCAAACCAGGGGTGCGTAAAATTCAGAACTAAATTGGCTCCTTTTTAATTCATGAGCGTAAATTGAATTGGCCACACCCCACAGGAGGGGAAATCCTAATTTGAATTAGAAGAACTGAATTTCAATAAAATCCAACCAAGCTAGTTCATTTTGGAAATGTTGGTCCATTAAAGTTCTATCCATCTATACCATATCTATTCATTTATCTAACCACCCATCCTTCCATCTACATCTATCCATCCATCCATATCTATATGTATACAATCCCTATCTATCCAACCATCCATCTATCCATCCATCCATCTTTATATGTATACTATCTCTATCCATCTATCTAACCATCTATCTATCTATCCATCCATCCTTACATCTACGTCTATCCTTGTCTATCCATCTATCTATCCATCCATCCAATGTCTATATGTATACTTTTTTCTATCCATCTGTCTATCCAGCAATCTTTCCATCTACATCTATCCTTATGTCTATCCATCTATCTGTATTATCCATCTATCTGTCCATCCATCTATCCTTTCATCTACATCTATCCTTATGTCTGTCTATCTATCTATATATATATTTTCTTCAATCTGTTCATCAATCCATCCATCCATCCATCTCTTTCTGTATCTCTATCCATCTATCCGTCTGTTGATTCATCCATCCATCTATCTGTCCATCCATCCATCTATCCTTTCATCTACATCTATCCTTATGTCTATCCATCTATCTGTATTATCCATCTATCTGTCCATCCATCTATCCTTTCATCTACATCTATCCTTATGTCTGTCTATCTATCTATATATATATTTTCTTCAATCTGTTCATCAATCCATCCATCCATCCATCTCTTTCTGTATCTCTATCCATCTATCCGTCTGTTGATTCATCCATCCATCTATCTGTCCATCCATCCATCTATCCTTTCATCTACATCTATCCTTATGTCTTTCTATCTATCTATATATATTTTCTTCCATCTGTTCATCCATCTCTTTATCCATCTCTATCCGTCTATCTATCTATCATTAATCCATCTACGTCTATTATTGTCTATCCGTCCATCCCTCCTTCTATCTATCTATCTATCTATCTATCTATCTATCTATCTATCTATCTATCTATCTATCTATCTATCTATCTATCTATCTATCTATCTAGCTGTCTGTCCATCCATCTATCCACCTCTATCTATCTATCTAGCTGTCTGTTCATCCATCTATGTCTGTATATCCATCTATCCATCTATCTATCTATCTATCCATCTATCTATCTATCTATCTATCTATCTATCTATCTATCTATCTATCTATCTATCTATCTATCTATCTATCTATCTATCTATCTATCTATCTATCTATCTATCTATCTGTCTGTCTGTCTGTCTGTCTGTCTGTCTGTCTGATCATCTATCCTTGTCTGTCTATCTGTCCATCCATCTATCCACCTTTATCTATCTATCTAGCTGTCTGTTCATCCATCTATGTCTGTATATCTGTCTATCTGTCAGATATCTATCTATATATCTGTCTATACATATATCTATCTATATGTCCTTCCATTCATCTATGTCTATACGTATCTCTATCCATCTATCTATCTGTCTGTTGATTCATCTATCCATCTATCTGTCCATCCATCCATCTATCCTTTCATCTACATCTATCCTTATGTCTTTCTATTTATCCATCTATCTATATTTTCTTCCATCTGTTCATCCATCCATCCATCTCTATCCATCTATCTATCTATCTATCACTAATCCATCTACATCTATTATTGTCTATCCTTCCATCTATCCATCCATCCATCCATCCATCCATCCATCCATCCATCCATCTATCTATCTATCTATCTATCTATCTATCTATCTATCTATCTATCTATCTATCTATCTATCTATCTATCTATCTATCTATCTATCTATCTATCTATCTATCTATCTATCTATCTATCAGTCTGTCTGATCATCTATCCTTGTCTATCTGTCCATCCATCTATCCACCTCCATCTATCTAGCTGTCTGTTCATCCATCTATGTCTGTATATCTGTCTATCTGTCAGATATCTATCTATCTATATATCTGTCTATACATATATCTATCAATATGTCCTTCCATTCATCTATGTCTATACGTATCTCTATATAGCTGTCTGTTCACCCATCTATCATCTATCTATCTATCTATCTATCTATCTATCTATCTATCTATCTATCTATCTATCTATCTATCTATCTATCTATCTATCTATCTATCTATCTCAGCTTGTCCTGTCAAAATGCTATTCTAGTTAAAGTAAGATGAATTTCCAATGCATTTGAATTCTACTTAATTACATCCAAATTCTAATGTCAGCACATGTATAAAACTGAGCACACTTACATCTCACAATGAGGCTGACGGTTCTTCTCGCAGGGTTTCCCACATTGTTGACGGCTGTGCAGTTGTAGACGCCGGCATCAGCGGGAGTGACGGACCGGAGAGTGAGGGACCCCCCTCGGATCATGGAGCGCTGAGGAAGGAACCCAGGGTACCGCGACCAGGTGACCATAGGCGTGGGGAATCCTGCCGTTACCTCACATGACAGTGTGACGTCTTGGCCTGGGTCCACCACGTACGTCTCATTCACAGACAGCTTTAGAGCAGGGGGTGCTGCGAACAAAAGCATGCATCATTTAGCTGGTGGCTTTCCTGTTTATGTAGATGAGTGAGTCGTTACAGCATTTAGCAGAACAAGAGAAGTGCAGGTGGTCCTGCTTCAACATGCTAAAAGTGTTTCGACAAGAGGGTCAATACTACCCTTGATCAATAATAACATTTCATGAGAAATCACCTCTTCGCTGCTTCTGGGGAATGAACTAACAGCTATTTTTAGCATGACACATAACTCAAGTCCCATGGCAGACTCTTTACAGTATCTCCTTCACGGTTTCCCTCTTTTAAAGCCTAAGTGTCCTGTCAGCTGATTTGGCCTCAGCAACTGCTGATCATTTAACCTCAAACCTTAGGTTTTTTCTTTGTTAGCTTAAGTCACTTTGTGTAATAAAATAATGTATGAAACTAAAAATAACAATATGAAGCATACTGTAATTAAAGGAAACCACGCAGGCGGTCGCTGCTCGCAATTAGATAGATATGCTTTACTATATAAACACAGCCACATCTTACATTTCTTTTTTTTCCCCTCACAAAATAAAGAGATATTTCAAGAACAAGACCGTAGATGTTGCATTTTCCTCTCTACATGATTGAACACATGATCATTAAGCCAGAAATGAATTTCACAGTCAAAATCACACATTAAAAAAAGATTTTATCCTTCAGCCTATTACAGTGCACATACTGTTCATCTAATAAAACTGTCAAACACAATATACTCAATTACTTTTTTGTGTGTGCTTATATATTGTTAAAGAAAATAAGTAAATTAATTAAACGATGAAATCCACACTTCAGGGTGACTGTCAATAAATACAATAAATCATTTTTGAGTTTCTCATTGTATGGTATTTGCAAAGAAACAAAATGCTATATACCGTACAATACAAAGGTTGGTCCTCATGTGATTTGAATCTCCCAATCTGATTTTATGACATTATGTACAGAGAAACACAGAAATTACATGAGGACATGTTGCAGGCCAGATTCGAACCTGCATACTTTACATCCACCCCCTTTCGCATCACATAGCACACCAGTCTCTCTGAATGGCATCATTCTCATCTGTGGTCATTATCTCTGCAGTCTAAAACTGTCATACTGTACCTGAACAAGACCAGACTGCAGCTAAGCATCATAAACTCATTAGTTAAAATTAAATGACTGAAATTAGCAGGCTGAAAACCTGCCAATGTGCTTTTCATCTACCTACAAATTAATTGTCATTGGCAATATCTAAATTCTGAATAAACTTGTAAAACATCCCAAATATAATGCCAAAAAAATAATTCGGTGTCTACAGTATGAACCCAATTAAAACTGTTCCAAAAAAGTATTTAAAAAAAGAGCATCAGACATGATTAAAAATGACTTCACACTTTTTTGAATCTTCATTGAAGTCACAATAATCAATATTTTTGGCTTGTTGTCCAGTATAAATATCTAAACATCCTTAAAACAAGATTTAGGAGCCAAAACGTGCAAAATATAGAGTTTTGTTTTCAAAGAAAAAATCCACTGTTTTGCTTCTTAAGTAAACTGAACATGTTTTAAAGATATTCAGATATTTGTTACTTGAAATCATGATTTCAACACAGAATAAGACAATGACCTATCACAGTGCAGTCTGGGTCATCAAAAAGTGGTTTGACTTATATCTCCTCAACTACAGTGAGGAAAAAAATTATTTGATCCCCTGTTGATTTTGTACTTTTGCCCACTGACAAAGAGATCAGTCTATAATTTTAAAGGTAGGTTTATTTGAACAGTGAGAGACAGAATAACAACAAAAAAAAAATCCAGAAAACGCATTTCAAAAAAGCAATTGATATGCATTTTAATGAGTGAAATTAGTATTTGATCCCCTATCAATCAGCAGGATTTCTGGCTCCCAGGTGTCTTTTATACCGGTAACAAGCTGAGATTAGGAGCACTCTCTTAACTTGTTACCTGTATAAAAGACACCTGTCAACAGAAGCAATCGATCAATCAGAATCCAAACTGATTCCACCATGGTCAAGACCAAAAAGCTTTCCAAGGATGTCAGGGACAAGATTGTAGACCTACACAAGGCTGGAATGTGCTATAAGACCATCGCCAAGCAGCTTGGTGAGAAGGTGACAACAGTTGGCGTGATTGTTCGCAAATGGAAGAAACACAAAATAACTGTCAATCTCCCTCAGTCTGGGGCTCCATGCAAGATCTCACCTCATGGAGTTTCAATGATCATGAGAACGGTGAGGATTCAGCCCAAAACTACATGAGAGGATCTTGTCAATGATCTCAAGGCAGCTAGGACCATAGTCACCAAGAAAACAATTGGTAACAATTGGCCTGTTTGCTGAATGATTCAGAGGAGAACTGGGTGAAAGCGTTGTGGTCAAATGAGAACATAATCAAGGTCTTTGTCATCAACTCAACTCCCCATGTTTGGAGGAGGAATGCTGCCTATGACCCAAGAACACCATCCCCACTGTCAAACATGGAGGTGGAAACATTATGCTTTGGGGGTGTTTTTCTGCTAAGGGGACGAGGCAACTGCACCGTATCAAAGGGACGATGGACAGGGCCATGTACCATCAGGGCCAGCGCATTGAAAATGGGTTGTAGATGAGTATGACCCAAAACACACGGCCAAAGCAACAAAGGAGTGGCTCAAAAAGAAGCACATTAAGGTCCTGCAGTGGCCCAGCCAGTCTCCAGACCTTAATCTCAAAGAAAATCTGTGGAGGGAGCTGAAGGTTCGAGTTGCCAAATGCCAGCCTCAAAACCTTAATGACTTGGAGAAGATCTGCAAAGAGGAGTGGGACAAAATCCCTCTTGGGATGTGTGCAAACCTGGTGGCCAACTACAAGAAACGTCTGACCTCTGTGACTGCCAACAAGGGCTTTGCGAAGTCATGTTTTGCAAAGGGATCAAATACTTACTTCCCTCATTAAAATGCAAATCAACAATAACTCGTTTTTCTGGATTTATTTGTTGTTATTCTGTCTCTCACTGTTCAAATAAACCTACCATTAAAATTATAGACTGATCATTTCTTTGTCAGTGGGCAAACGTACAAAATCAGCAGGGGATCAAATCATTTTTTCCTTCATACAACCAGAGATTAAAATATACTAACCCTTTAGAGAGGAATAGAAGCTAATATAATATGACTTAGACCTACATTCAATCTTCCAAGGGTGGTTTAAATTCTATGTCCCACAAGCACTACAATCCAGGATAATCCCAAAAATAGGAGATAGTTCTCATAGGGTGAATCTCACGTAACCTGTCGAGAACATTTCTGGGCCATATTTTACCCCCAAATCAAAATGATATTAAAAATAAATAAGCATAAAGAAATAATAAGCAATTTGTATGAAAAAGACAGAAAGCACAACCCAACCCAAAACTGGTCTGATCTCTATACTAAGCTCTTGTGCCTTACATCTGCTAAAATCTCAGTTGATCCTGATGGACTCCAGCACCAGACTGGAGCGGATCTGGGCTTCTGTACTGCCAACAACTCTACAAGCTCTCAGGCACATACAACAATCTTATTTGTTCTACAAATAACAGAGAGATCACAGGGACTGAAACATAGATGGAGAAATAGAGGGTCTGAGGAGGAAAGAATTTATCGCTTCAATTTCCCAGAACTGTGCAAGGGGGACGGTGCAGCATCAGTCCACTGTTGTCTCTCGATAATGGGACTGATGTGTTTTACAGAGTTTACGCCGCTTTTACAAACCGCTGCACTCCTGTGCTCCACAAACACATCACAGAGAGAAATGGATAGAGGAAATTCTAGTTAAAAGAAATGAAGGGTCAGAAATTAACTTAGGATAAGATAGAAAGTGAAATATGTTGCCTTCTGAGATCTCGACTTGTTTCCAAACAGCATTGCATGAAGGTTTTGTGGTGAATGCACAAGATCAGTGGACAGAGCTGATGTGCTGATTAGAAATAATGTTAACACCTATTATTACAAAAGTTCATATCATTTGTCTAGGTGTACACAAGGTTTCAGTGCAAAACCTTCCCATCTTTGTCTATATTCTTTAGTTTGTCTTTCAGTGCAATATGAGTTGTATTAAGCAGCATTTAGTACAAGCATTTCCAAAATGTTTCCAAGATATTTAAAAGAATGCTAGTGACCACAAGAGTTGACGGTGGCTACTGATTTCCATAGTATGGAACAAAAAAAATACTATGCAAGTGAATGGCTACCGTCAACTGCATGGTAACCAACTTTCTTCATCAACTGTAAATTTTAATTTTTGAGTAAACTATACCTTTAACAGCCCATTTGTTTAGTGTTTTCAGAACAACAGCCTTTATGCTTATATGTCTGTGTAAAAAAAGCATGGCAAAGTCATAGTAGGACATCAGGACATCATCATAAATTAAAAAAAAAAAAAAAGTGATGGGCAAACACTAAAGAGGATTGTGTCCAAACAACACAGAACTACTCCTGCAAATTGATAGCAAACTTCAATATTCACCTTGAAGAGCATGTTTCCACAAAAAAACAACTACAGAGAGCTTCACAAAGCCAACATCCATGAAAGAGCTGCAACTGCTAAAACTTTCATCACAGACGGCAATACTAAAAAACAAAAAAGGGTCCAAAAAAATGATCATAAAACCCGGACAGTGCAACAAGACGAAATTCAACACCTGCCCTGGCCAGACAAATCATCTGACTGGAATATAAGCAAACCACTTTTGGAGAGAAAAACAAGAAGCTGATTATCTCCTCCAACAGCATCTGGCATATTTTTTCGTTCATTCAACTGGATACTATTTAGAAGTTGTATGAATCTATTCTAAGATTATTAGACGCTGTATTGAAAGCAAATGGTGGTAAAACAACTCACATTATTTAATCAGCCAACCACAGTTTGTTTTGCTTTTGTGTCATGTAAGGATGATTCTATCTAAAATTGTGCAAACTGAGAACATGACCTTTTGCCCCAGAGCTCACAATTCCTCATTTAAAGGGGTCATCAGATGTAAAACTAACTTTTACATGTTGTTTCAACATTAATGTGTGCTGGCATTTTGTGTACGCATCCACCCTACAATGATAAAAATCCACCCAGTGGTATTTTTTTAATCTTTAAAAGTAATATCCCCTTTTTAAAATCAGGTCATTCTCAGCTTTTTGTCAGTGTGACAGCACACAAACAGAGGCCACTCCAACAATAGTTGATTGATATGAGTGCATTGTGTGACAAGAATGTCTCTGATTGAGCGATTGAGGTGTTCTGTTGTTGGATGTAATAATGAACATAGCAGTAGTCATTTACTTCTTATATCTGAGCCGCTGAATACGCAGAGGATAATGTTACTTTCGTTTTCAAAAAGGAAAGCGCCGATCCCGATCTACATATGCGTCTGGTTCGTGTAAATCATTCCTGATGCAGCTTCACCCACAGCAGAAGTGAGTATAAGGGGTTTTTATACATCTTTGCAAATGGCCTTTCTTAATAATGTGCTTGTTGCTAAACGCAGCTAAAGTAAACATTACGGCTCATAATCCCACATCAGAGAGGGGCGGGGCGAGCAGAGCTCATTTGAATTTAAAGGGACCATGCAATAAAATGAGTTGAGTTTTTGCAGAGCTGATTTTGACAAGGTAAAAGGGTGTTTTAGTACACTACTATTGAGAATTTTTAACCAAAGTATATTACAGACTTTTCATTAAGACCCTAAAGAATCCTATGAACTTGTGGAAAATGGGCATCCAATGACCCCTTTAATATAAATTCATCTCAAAAACAGAATAAAAATAGAAGAGATGTGTCTGGTAAGTCACAGATCTTTTACACAGTGCTATCTGAACTTTCACAGAATGTTTTTCTGTTCTGAGAAAGTTTTTCCTTCAAAGAACAAGATTGTACATCTTAATTTAATTGAGTCTGATTAATTATACTGGAATCAGATAAATAATTAAATTGCACACATCATCCTCTAACTGCTTTTGATTATTGGTTGTAAAAAAAAAGCAGTGGGTTTCCAGCCTTAAATGATGGTAATAGAGCAGCATGCAAAAAAATTAATTGAAATAATAGCACAGCAGTCTCAGTGAATGGCTGAAAGCACAGAAGGAAAGTGTAAAATGTGTAAAATGTTTTGATTAAAGATTACTTTTCATTTGATTACAGATTACTTCACAGATATAAGTAAGAACAAAGCAGAATATATTGCTGTATATATTGCTGTATTGAGGAATATCTTGTTACCTTCTACTTAGTGCTTCAACAGTATACTTGTCAAACTTTCCTTCAACTTACTGTATCAATTTGGTAAACCCAACTTTCTTTCAGACAGGCTGATAAAATAACTATGTGCTCTTTATCGGATTTTAAAAAGTAATAAGTAATGATTATTTTAAAGGCATAGCTCAAAAAACAAAGCAGACATATGAATCAGCGCCTGTGGTTTTCATATATCAGTCACTGAGTTTAGCCTAGAAAGATTGTATTAAAGGTTTTAGACGTGACAAACACGGCAAAACCTTCTCTTGTGAAGGATGTCACTTTTAGGATTGTTCATCCACCTCAGTGTCACATGTGCCAATCACAAGCGTCAATCACTGATGGCTCCACCACGGGAAAAAAAATCTAATGCAAAAGCACGGCAGATTAACGAGGCTATCGGAGCCTTGCTGCCGTGACAACACATGAAAAGTAATTAGTACTCAGCAATGTTAGACACGACAATAACATAATTAAAGCAATTTATCCTGTCTGATTTAATGATGCCTGTCTCAATTAGTGCTGTTAAATAAATCGTAACTGCATGGCAATGAGCCTACCTATATCTTTTTTTTTTTTGTCTGATAGATTTGTGTTTGTGTGTGTTTAGTTTGCCCTTTTATCAAAGTCAGAAAATGTTATGATTTTGTTTGTGTAAATATGCATCTGGATTTGTTGAGTTTCTCCTTTGTATAAATTTACTACTTAAGACTTCAAAAACAAAAAAAATTATAAAATAAAATAACATATCAAATTAAATTAATAACCAAAAAAAACATATAAAATAAAGATAGAAAGTAATTATAATAAAACAAAACAAATCTAAAATAAATAATAAAAAAATAATATAAAAGTAATAAAATAAAAAATACATATAAAACAAATAATAATAATATAAATAAATAAATAAATAAAATAAACATTCTCGAACACCAAATATTACACATGGCTTATCAGTTGAAATATGCTGAATAAATTAATAATAAAAATAAAATATAAAAAAAGTAAAATAAATATATCAAATAAAATTAAAATTAATAAAATAAATACATAAAATAAAATATAAAACACATGAAATTTAATTAAATTAATAATTAAATAATATAAAACATATGAAATTAAATCAAATTAATAATAAAATAAAATAAATATAAAATACAAATAAAATAAATAATAATAAAACAAAATACATACCAAATAAAACAACATAAAAAGTAATGAATTAAAATAAAATAAAAATATCAAATTAAATTAACAATAAAATTAATTAAAATAATAAAATTAATATAAAATAAAATATACTAAAATAAAATTAAAATAAACTTCCTCGACATCAAATATCTAACATGGCTCATCAGTTTAAATATGCTGAATTTATAATAAAATAAAATAAATAAAAAATTTAATTAAATTAAAATAATAAAATAAAATAAAATAATAAAATAAAACAAAATACATATCAAATAGAATAATATAAAAAGTAAATTAAAAAAATTTAATTAAATTAATAATAAAATAAAATAAATATAAAATAAAAAAGTAAAATAAAATAAACTTCCTTGACACCAAATATACAGTTTAAATATGCTGAATTAAAAAAGAGATTTAAGAGAAGGGAATATTTTCAGGGATTTTCTACAGAAAAAAAGCACTTGGGACTGTCACTGTATGGAAAATCCAAGGAGAAGAAAAAACATCCATGCAAGCAGTATGGAATGACATGAAGGTAAGAAAATTATGACAAAAATGTATCTTTGGGTAAACTGTCCCTTTAACAGGCAAATGTCCTCTCCCAAGGGGAAATGAGTGTGTACACCACACACACGCAGCCCATTCATCCTCATTACACCTGATGGTGTATTAGCGCTGTGTATTGATGGTAAGGGACGGCAGGTGTGTGTAGCGAGACACAGACTGATCAATAGCAGACACATCTCCTCTCAGACGGTCTCTTCTACGCATACGACGCGTTCAAATCTGCTTTGCTATAGAAAAGTCACAGCTGTGTTCTTGCATATGCATATGGAAAGAGATCAATGTTGCAAAAAAGGCAGGGGTCATCGTTTCTCACAGGATCAGACAGTGAGAAACTGTGTGATATTTTCAACAAGACTCTCTTTCTCCCCTCACACACAAAATGGACTAAAGGAGGAAATATGTGTGAGTGACCAGTGAAGCATTCATTGTGTGTGTGTGTGGAGGGCGAATCACCGGAGCAACAAGTATAGAGAGCTCGGACATCCGCCGTCTCTATTGCCGTGGGGACCAGGCTTGTGCAATTAAGCCCAGCCAATTACTGCCAGCTAATGGCTCAAAGAGGCAGAGACAGAGATACATTAACACAGCTAACCAACGCTTAACCAACCCTTTATTAGAGTCATCCTAACAGGGAGACAATGACCCCTGAAGCACTAGCACATGTTAAGCGGTGCACATTAACCCACACTGCATTAATTAACATGTATCCGGCGCCAGATATTCACCCCCGTAATCTGAGCTACAAACAAACCATTTGCGTTCAAACCCTCTAGATAAGAACAAAGAGAGCCTACGGAGATTACAAAAGCACTTCAGAGAAAACACACTGTAAAATAAACTCACAAAAGTGCCAGTCAGGGAAAAGTGTGTGTATGTGCAAACTGTAATTAACTGAGAGGAGGCTGTTTGAATTTAATGGACAAAAACTGTCCAAAATAATGAGCATTCGTTCAAATGAGGTTGTTTGAACAGTCCTACCAAAAAAATGAAATATGATCAAATCTTGGTACATTAAATGAAAGCATTAGTAGGGCCCTATGATTTCAGCGATGCAGAAAACGCAGACGGAATCCAGTCTTTAAAATGGAATTTACTGCAAAACGCAGAATGTAATGTAATTTTCAGATTTTTTAAATAAAAAAAATCAAAAGGAAGTCTGTACACTTAAATCATATTGTGATATGGACTAGTGTCTGTGAATATTAAGCTGTAAAAAAAACTATTTAAATATGAATCCTGTATGTTCTGCATATCTCTGTGTGAATGAATGGCGCAGACACTCGGTTTTGTTTACTACACACATACTGAAGCACACGTGATGCCCACAGTTTTCTTTTTTCAACCTCTGCCGCCTTATTATATATGACATGAACACATGAAATTCACCTCCAGCTGTCTCTTCATGAGCATTTTACTACTTAATAAAAAAAAAAAAAAAAAAAAAAACTATCATATTATATACACACACACACACACACACACACAGAAACTAAGGTAAATCATGGCAATCCGTCAAAATAAAAGTTTGGTTTAAGTTGAAGAAATTGTGACAAATATATTTCTATATAGTAGAATGTACAGCTCAACGATAATAATAATTATAAAACTATTATTAAAACATTTTTAAGGAATAATCACAATTTTTCTTCAATGTTTCAATTTTAACAGTAAATCTCTGTTGTGCAGCACTTCATTTGCCAAAATAAATTTTATTTTATTATAAATAATGTTTTATGCCAGGGTCCTAAATATGTATCTTTTGTTAAACTTTTAGCAATGCATTATTTAATTGTATAAATGTCATGATAACAATTAATTGATTAAAAAAATTTAAATGGAAAAGAACAGAATCCTGAAATATTACAATGGAAATAAACACAATTTGGGGAAAAAAATTAAATGGTTTTCATAGGGCAAATGGTTATTTGGTATATAAAATGATCTTTTCATTGAACTTTCATTATGAATAACTACAGTGAGGGAAAAAACAAAACGATCCCCTGCTGATTTTGTACGTTTGTCCACTGACAAAGAAATGATCAGTCTATAATTTTAATGGTAGGTTTAATTGAACCGTGAGTGACAGAATAACAACAAAAATCCAAAGAAACCATTTTAAAAAAGTTACAAATTGATTTGCTTTTTAAGGAGTGAAATAAGTATTTGACCCCTTAGTACTTTGTGGCAAAACCCTTGTTGGCAATCACAGAGGTCAGATGTTTCTTGTAGTTGGCCACCAAGTTTGCACACATCTCAGGAGGGATTGTGTCCCACTCCTCTTTGCAGATCCTTTTTCTAAGCCATTAAGGTTCCAAGGCTGATGTTTGGCAATTCAAACCTTCAGCTCCCTCCACAGATTTTCTATGGGATTAAGGCCTGGAGACTGGCTAAGCCACTGCAGGACCTTAATGTGCTGCTTCTTGAGCCACTCCTTTGTTGCCTTGGTCGTGTGTTTTGGGTCACTGTCATGCAGGAATATCCATCCATGACTCATTTTCAATGCCCTGGCTGAGGGAAGGAGGTTCTTACCCAAGATTTGACGGTTCATGGCCCCATCCATCGTCCCTTTGATGCGGTGCAGTTGTCCTGTCCCCTTAGCAGAAAAACACCCCCAAAGCATAATGTTTCCACCTCCATGTTTGACTGTGGGGATGGTGTTCTTGGGGTCAGAAGCAGCATTCATCCTCGTCTAAACACGGCGAATTATGTTGATGCCAAAGAGCTCGAATTTGGTCTCATCTGACCACAATACTTTCACCCACATCTCCTCTGAATCATTCAGATGTTCATTGGCAAACTTCAGACGGGCATGTGCTTTCTTGAGCAGGGGGACCTGGAGGATTTCAGTCCCTCACGTTGTAGTATGTTACCAATTGTTTTCTTGGTGACTATGGTCCCAGCTACCTTGAGATCATTGACAAGATCTTCCCGTGTAGTTCTGGGCTGATTCCTCACCGTTCTCATGATCATTGAAACTGCACAAGGTGAGATCTTGCATGGAACCCCAAACCCAAAGGGAGATTAACAGTTATGTTGTGTTTCTTCCATTTGCGATTGCAACTGTTGTCACCTTCTCACGAAGCTGCTTGGCGATGGTTTTGTAGCCCATTACACCCTTGTGTAAGTCTACAATCTTGTTCCTGACATCCTTGGACAGCTCTTTGGTCTTGGCCATGGTGGAGAGTTTGGAATCTGATTGATTGATTGCTTCTGTGGGCAGGTGTCTTTTATACAACCTCTCACTGTTAAAATAAACCTACCATTAAAATTATAGACTGATAATTTCTTTGTGAGTGGGCAAACTTACAAAATTAGCAGGGAATTAAATAGTTTTTCCCCTCACTGTATATCATGATATATCCAGTTGCTGTAATATAAAGCTGAGATTTATGGCTGACGTTCAGAGAACGAACAAAGATTTTCTTTTACATCAACCATCTGTGACACATTTCGTCAAATTCGTCTAGTGTCAATACAGTCGTGAGCAGCGCTCGATACACAAGCACAGACGAGACACGCAGTGTGTTCATACAGCAGAACTCTGAGCATGACTGGCATGAGGGAGGACGATTTAGTGTATCGCCTTTAACAGGTTGAATGAACTCCAATACAACATCAGGATTACGATACAAAAATCAATCTACTGGACACAACCTGTTCTTTGTGTGTATGTGTGTGTGAAAATCGAATCCTTGGAATCCACGGCATAAAGATAGCAGAAAAAATAATCTCTCCGGCCCTCTACCAATCACAAGCAAATATCACAAGCACATCCTGTCTGACTAAATGTGGATTATTAACTACTTCAAATCAGAAGCTAAATAAAAAGCAACTCTAGTCTTCTATGTGTGTTCGAGTGAAATACTATGGGATTACAACTCTGCCACAATTCTGCAAGCACGTGAATTGAGTTTTGTGAAGAAAATGTCTGTATCGCAAAGAAGAAATAATTTTGAGCGGACGAAAATCAATTTTGCATTTAAAATAAGTTTTTGGATGTGTGTAGATCTCTTTTGCCTGTGCAACGTTTCACTCACTTGCTCCCCTGATGCCTGCCCTCAGTGCTCTCTAAATGTTGATGGCTCGCTCGCTCAAAACAGCCCAGTATTACAATGTGCCATAATTCCAGCCAATCAGAGAGAAGGCTGCTGAATTCTGACAACCAGTCACAACATTCCCTGCATTACCAATGACAGCGAAATAAAAGAAAAAATACAATGCATGCATAATTATGCAAGTTGATATCCTGATCATATTCCAAACAACAAACTACTATAAGTATTGTATTTTAATCATTTATAAGTGATACAATTGTAATTGTAATATATAAAAGTGAATAAAATAGGCTAAAAATGAACTTTTAAAACTTACTGTACAAGAGGTCCTTCAAAAGTAATTCTAAACTTTAAAAAAAATCTATCTTTAAATATTTCACAACACTTCGGCATGCTATTCTTTATAAGTGGGGGTCATTTTTTAGTATTCTTTACTTAACCTAAGTCTCTGAGAACCTGACACATTGCTCTTCTGGAGACTCCTGGTAGGTTGCAGTTCTGGTGGTACTGGAAACAAAATCGTTGATGGTTTCACACCTAATTCTTCATGAACAATTATACATCACATATAAATGATCAAATACAATATTAATAGTTGTTATTAAGATTGATTTAATTTGCAATTGCTACAATATGCTTGGACAAAACATGATAATATCAACTTCCATAATAATATATTTGGCTCATTTTATCTGTAAAAATAAACCTATACATCACTTCAGAGCTCGCAAACTCGCTAGCCCGACGTCCCAGCGCTATTGTGTTTTCCAGTCGGGCTACCAAAATGTTTGACCGGACTGCCCGACGGGCTATTGTAAAGTAGAGGGCTCCTGCATGTCCTTAAAAACTCCTCAATTTAGTTGTATTAAATGTAAGGCCATAAGTTTTAAATTTGTTTAATAGTTTAAGAAAAGTCTTAACAGTGTTGTTTTTGACAACCATCTTAGACTTAGTCTTAGTTTTAGTCTTTTGGACTAAAATGCTTATTAGTTTTAGTCAAATTTTAGTCACTTCTATATGTGATAGTTTTAGTCCAATTTTAGTCGACGAAAAGTCAAAAAGGTTTTAGTCTAGTTTTAGTCAAAAAAAAAATGGGAAAAAGTAGTCTTTTAACAAATTAATGTAGGTCAGTAAGTATTTTGCTGTTTGGTAGTGTCACTTATAAGTTGTGAAAATAGCAGATCTATAGTTCAACACATTGTGAGCTTCCGGATCGACTATTTTCACCAATAATTACAATAATGAAGGAATGGTTTTAGACATAATAGACATATATTTGAAATACACCCATAGGTCCTCTCGCCGTTTGCGACCACCCTGTGTGCAAACTGCCGCCATCATGGTTAATCATCTGTCTGTCTGAGTGACAACAATGTGACGTGTTGAGCACGTTGTACGCTGCACGCCAGGTGGTGGGCGTAACCAAACAAGGATAGAATGCTAAAACGGCTTGCCATACTAGTATGGCAAAGAGTATTTAATGCCAAAATGGCTTGCCATAGCGGCAGATACTTTTTAGGTTTTAATTGGCATGCACAATAAGCAGAAATGTCATGCATTTTAAACGTCTGACGGACCACCCACTAACATTTTCGTCTATTCTCGTCTCGTCAACGAAAACTCACACACGTCTCGTCATGTTTTAGTCATCAAAGAGCCATTTTTATCTCGTCATTGTCTCGTTGTCGTCATGAAAAAAAGTGGCGTCAACAAAATGATTTCGTCATCGTCATCGTTGACGAAAACAACACTGAGTCTTAATTATAATTTTAAGAGTCTTGCAATTGGGGAGAGAAAGACGAGAATCGTGATAGGGCTGGATTAAACTTCAAAAGGCAATGAATATGCGCGTTGCACGTTTCAAAGTCAAAATGTGTCACAGTCTTTATATGAATATATCTGAAGGGAACTGTCTTCAGTTGGCATTTTAATTTCATGCCTGATAAAACTGCTGTGTTAATGCTGCTTTGTATACAGCCGTTACTAGGGAAACCTTAATATTTTAGCACTCCAAAACGCCACCTCGGTACAGAGAATTAATTTTTATTTCCAATACATTTTTCAGCTGTATAAATTGCAATTATTGTTTTTATGCAGCAAACACAGAGCTGTAAATGTAAAAGGTTAATGTGCCTTCTAAAAATCTAAACAATTAAGTAATATTTGTGTTTTAAATAAATATAATAAATGATATACTTGATTTATCCCTTTTAATGGTATAAAGGCTGAAATGTGATTATAAGATAATTTGTTTTTGTGTGAACCTTTATCTGAATTAATAATCATGTCATTTTATGGCTTAATATTCTACCGTACATTGTCCAACCCCACTCATACTGTGTTCATTTTACTTGTGCAGCTCTTAAAAAGGATCATAAATTGCCTTAAATTGGTATTTAAAAATTTTGCATACACACTAAAAGTGAAATAAAATTCCTTTCTTGATATTTGTTTATATCTGTGTATTGAAAACATTTTGGATTGACATTTAGACTCCTATTTGATTTTCTATATTTAAAAAAAAAAAAAAATTAAAAAGCTTTTTTATCTGGGTTAGTTAAATTAATTTTCAGGCTACCAAAACCTGAAGAGTACCTGCCCGAAGGTATTTTGAAATTTTGCGAGCCCTGCACTTATATATAATTGTTTAATATAATAAATACAATATAAATAGTAGTTATTAAGTTTGATGTCGTTTGGAATTGCTAAAATGTGCTTAGAAAAAATATGATCAGAATATCAATTTAATTGTAAAATAATAAAAATTAATAAATATCAAAATAATAATTATGCATGCACTGTATTTTACTCTTCCGCTGCCATTGATGATGCAGGGAATGTTGTGATTGGTTGTCAAGACAGCCAATCAGAATTCAGCAGCCTGGTCTCTGATTGGCTGGATAAACAAATAAACTACCGGTGCTTTTTCTGAGTTCTCAATGTCTCGTTTTAAATGTCAGGGCCCTTGGAAGTCTACCAATGAAGCGTGGAGCTACTTTGTGCCTCGTAAATGGCGTAAAACAGTGATTTATTTACATGGCTATTCCGATGCCCTGTTTACTTTCATTGACAACCTGTTGTGAGCATCGGCTAACTGACCCCAGATTTCGGACAGCTGGACACAAACCGAGATGAGATATGCAAGGTACGTTCACACTCGGTATCATGATTCAATACACTTCAGGTCAAAATCACACCGGAGTTCTCCTTTAATTATTTGGAAAATAATGTCAAAATGACATTTTGTCAGGTGACATGAGACACAGTGGATGGCAGCTTCTATTAATGGGATCAATATAAAACTATGCAATCTTTTAATATAATATAGTCAGATATCAGACAAAGTTAGCATTACTGTGAGTTATTTTGCTCTTCTATTTGTCTACTATTTATGTTAGGATGTCTTCATATAACACTTCCCCCTCCCAAAAATGTATTTTAGGTAGCGAGAAAACAAATTCCTTGTGGAAAACAGAATGACATCTTATTTACCGGCGACTAGCGACCAGTGTGAGCAGGGCTTATGAATGACTTCTGAAATATGTCTATGTAGACCCTCTCCAAATTTCTTCTGTTCATTTACTTTGATCCTCCTAACGCATTTAAACTGACAGGTCATCATATGCTACCGTAGTGGGATTCAGCCAAGAGGAAAATATGAAAATGTTAAAAGAGTGAAAAAAACATTTGAAAGAGAAAGAAAAAAAAACATTCCACTAGGTTCACTCTCTTCTCTGAATAATGACAATCCCTCTCTCTTCCTGATCTTCAACAGCTCTCTCAAACACAGCCACACAATTATCCAATTACAGCTTCATTTGAGCGCGAGTGTGATGGGATTGAGTTACATCAGTTGTTTCCTCTTCAGTGATCTGTATGGTGCCTGTATGTCTATGAAGGATGAAATACATAAACATATAATTAAACACAAAATACTGACGTATTAACAAAAGTATGCATACTTTTTATCTTTTCTGATAGACACGTTTTTTTTTAAATGTATTCAGTGATTAAATTGCCTTTGATTTAAATGAATATGGCATACGATACATTTTTTATACTAGTGAACCAAGTGCAAACACTCTTTTCGAGTCTCCTCGGATTTCTATTAAAGTAACAACTCAGTTGAAACTGTGTTGCAGTGATTTTACCACAGCTGAGGTGAGGCAAAATATTAATTAATCATGACATGGAATCCCAAAGTAGTACTCGCACTATTGCCGAACTATGCAAAGTTTGTAGAGTTTGCAAACTTACTATGTACATGGAATAATGATGGCCTACTACATTTGCTAAATGTGATGTATTTTTCCAGTATGACGAATGAACTGGAAGAAGCATCAGTGATTTTGTACGTCTCATTAAATAATACGCTATATCTTAAAACATTTTATACAAAACTGGTTTAAAAAGGAAGAAAACGTTAAATATGTCTACAGCTATATATCAATTCACTCGATACTTCTACTACTTTAACATGCTTCTGAAACATGAACTATCAAGGCAAAAAAGAAAAATATAACAAGAATGTAACGTATTTTGTACTTATTCCATATAAATAACACAACATTTCTTAATGTATCTTTCATTACAATAAAATTTTAAGTATATCTTAGAGAGATAACTGTTGTCAGTCATGTTAAATTAATGTTGTTATAAATAAATACCAGAATGACTTACACTGCCATTCAAAAGATATTTAAAAAAAAAAATGATTTGAAGAGTTTTTGAAAGTCTCTTATGCACAATGAGGCTGCATTTATTTGAAAGTAACAATACAATAAAAACAGTAATATTGTGAAATATTAAATATTAAATCTGTTTTCTATTGTAATATATGTGACCCTGGACCACAAAACCAGTCTTAAGTCGCTGGGGTATATTTGTAGCAATAGCCAAAAATACATTGTATGGGTCAAAATTATTGATTTTTCTTTTATGTCAAAAATCATTAGGAAATTAAGTAAAGATCATGTTCCATGAAGATTTTTTGTAAAATTCCTACTGCACCCTTAGATTCCAGATATTCCAATAGATGTATCTCGGCCAAATATTGTCCTATCCTAACAAACCATATATCAATAGAAAGCTTATTTATTGAGCTTTCATATGATGTATATATCTCAGTTTTGTAAAATTTTACCTTATGACTGGTTTTGTGGTCCAGGGTCACATATTATAAAATGTAATTTATTCCTGTGACGCAAAGCTGAATTTTCAGCATAATTACTCCAGTCTTCAGTGTCACATGATCCTTCAGAAATCATTCTAATATGCTGATTTGCTGCTCAAGAAACTATTATTATCAGTCTTGAAAACAGTTGTGCTGATGAATATTTATCAATATTTTCTTTGATGAATAGAAACAGAATTTATTTGAAATGAAAATCTTTTGTAACAACAGAATGTCACTAGCTGCGTTTCCATTATCCCTTAAATTGCGCAAAATGAAATGAAAACGCGTCAACTGCGCAAAAACTCCCATATATCGCAAAAAATGAAGTGGTTTTCAGGCAATTGGAAATAAGAATTAGGGATGCACCGATCATGATTTTTCATGGCCGATTCCGATACCGATTTTTTACAAGCAAGCTGGCCGATTCCGATACCGATTTCCGATTTTTTCAAAAACAAGAAGTTATGCAAGTAAACAACATAAACAACATGTTTATTTTGTATTTAACAGGCCAAACTGGCTTTGGCTATTGAATCAATAGCATCTGACATCTGAAATTAAATAATAAATAAAAAATATGAAATTAAATACAGTTTAATAAGTAAAACATGCTTTTAGTAAAGTAAAACAGCAAGCCAACAGGCATTTTAATGTAAAATAATAATAATCATTCTTAACAGAACAGACTTTTATTTTTGGCTTTTCAAAAATAAAGTAATGCTTGTTTTTGTTTTTTGTTTTTTACAAAAATAAGCATCTCAGCTTTGTCACAAGTGAGTCTGTTTATTTTTTCATCTGTCACGTGAGAAGCTGAGCTGAACAAACGTTCGCTGTCTGCGCTTGTGCAGGGCGAGGACAGGTACGCTAGCGCAACTTCAGCGAGCACAGAAAAGCGGCTGTCCTTTGCAGACATTGCAGATTGCAATCTTCACGTCCTGCTCACAGATTTCAAAAAACCTCCACACAAGTGACATGTTTCTGAATTAATCGAATGCCGCGGCCCGCGTACACACTTCCGGAAAAAAAACGGCCGGGATAAAAACGAAAACCGGTTTCGATTTATGGCCGGTCAACCGGTGCATCCCTAATAAGAATATTTTGCAAAACAGCAATGGAAACGTTTTTTTCCGCATTTACAGGTCATATTCGATTCAATAAAGCCAAAATCCCACAAAAATCCATTGCCATGACTTATCCAGGGAGGAAAAAATATGTTTTAGTCGCATAACATCGGTTAATTTTTAATCGACATTTATAAAATATCACCAAAGTTTTGCACAAATCTGCAATGGAAACGCGCCTACTGTCACTTTTGATTTTCTTACTAACTTTTGAATGGTAGTGTATAAGAGTTAAACCAGATTTATGAAAAAAAGATCAAAATGCTTTTAAAAACCCATCCACCATAGTGGACAGAGGGTTAAAGCAGGTCTTCAGAGGTTCCCTCTGATCTGAGCTCTGACCTTCACACGAGCGGACGCTGACCAGCTAGGTTTGGAGTTACACATCACGATCGACCCGTAATTTAAAACAGCGCATCGAATCCTGTGCACAGACGCAGTCTCCTTCATTCTACCCTCTAAAGAGACCAACTTCTCAAACTTCGGCGCAGCATCCGACGCATGTTTCTCCTGCTCCCTCCAATTTCATCTCGCCCCCTTCCTGCTCGTCAGTTCAGAGGAAAGAAAATGAAAATCAACAGAAAAACAAATCAGTGTTTTGTTCTTTCGGCGACGAGCTGCGTGTACGCGAGCCGCGCGCTCCTGCCACGCGGAAAACAAATTCCAATTTGCAGCAGTGTTGTTTCTCCACAGGGCAGGACACCGATGGGGCGCCGCGGAGCACGCGTATGTGTGTGTGTATTTGTGCGAGAGGTACAGACTTTTGATATTGTCACTCCAGACTCACTCATCTCTATTGACTATTTCACAGCAGAAAGAGGAGAATCAACAGCCTTTCAAACTCATCACAAGAGAGGGAGAACGAGAATCGAGGGAAATAAAGACACACACAGAGGGGGGGGGGGGATTTTTGGGCTACTTTTAGATTTTCTCGGCAAGCTTTGAACTCGTTTCGCGAGCATGAATTCTTAATGCTGCTAATTTGAACACGAACAAACATGTTTTTTACATGACTAATTCATAAAGGGTTTCTCTGGGTATTGTAGTCACATTTTTTGTTGTTCTAGCAAAGATCTCTCTTTTCATTTGCCAGTCACGGGCGTATTTTTGCTTTTGCGGTGAATTCGATTCATTATGGATTGCACAAACAATTTATTTTGATGATGAAAAACGTTGGTTAACAGAGAAGGATCTTTCATATGCTTTCAGTGTGACTCGCTCTAAGAAACCTTTTGAAAGCATGTGAAAAAAACTATCGGGGTTAGTTGTCACAAAGATTTTTTTTTTGTATATACTTACTATTTATAATTAATAATTAGCTGATGATTTACTCACCCCCATGTCATCCAAGATGTTTGTCTTTCTTTCTTCAGTCGCAAAGAAAATTAGTTTTTTGAGGAAAACATTGCAGGATTTTTCTCTATATAGTGGACTTCAATGGTGGCCAATGGGTTGAAGGTCCAAATTGCAGTTTCAATGCAGCTTCAAAGAGTTCTACACTATCCCAGCCAAGGAATAAGGGTCTTATTATTATGTAATGATGTTGAAAAAGTCACTTGTGATGTAGGTGGAAGTACCAACCCAGTGTTTACAAAGCAAACATGCAAAGAAAATCAAATGCCCTTTACAAAAATTGCATTGCAGAGCTAGTGCAAGTCGAGCATTTGTGCTTGAAAAGTATATGCATTTAATTTATTTATTTATTTTTTTAAATAACTGATCATTTCACTAGATATAACCCTTACTCCTTGGCTGGGATTGTGTAGAGCTCATTGAAGCTGCATTGAAACGGCAAATTGGACCTTCAAACCATTGGCTCCCATTGAAGTCCACTGTATGGAGAAAAATCCTGGAATGTTTTCCTCAAAAACCTTATTTTTTCCGACTAAAGAAAGAAAGACATGAACATGTTGAATGACATGGGGGTGACTAAATTATCGTGATTTTTTTATTCTGGAAGTGAACTTATCTTTTAATACTTTTATTCAGCAAGGATGCATTAAATTGATCAAAAGTGACAGAAAGAAACCATTAACAGTTTATAAATAATCATGTACTGATACATAAATTAAGTACTACTTGAATATGAACTGATGATGAGTTAAGGCATGTACTAATCAAGAACTGACCTTCACTATGACATGATTCATATACTGTAAATTCATGTGTGAAAAACATGTATGTTAATTAATATTTTTAACTTATAGACATGTAGTTAAGGTGGTCATTATTCACACATAAATTCATATGACTCATGTCGTAGTGAAGGTCTATTCTTAAACATTAATAATACACTGATATTGCAAAGTTTTACCAAAACATTTATGATATTAATTTAAATGTATATACGTTTTATATAAAAAATTCAAAAAAAAAAAAATTCTAAATCCTTCTAAATTATTAAAGTCTTCTAAATTCTAAAAAATCTAAAAATTATTATTTTCTATTTTTCAAAAACCCTGAACAAAACATATCAGTTTCACACAAACAAATATGAAGCTGCACAACTGTTTTCAACACTGATAAAAAAAAAGAAATGTTTCTTAAGCAGCAAATCAGTATATTAGAATGATTTCTGAAGGATCATGTGAAACTGAAGACTGGAGTAATGATGTTAAAAAAATATAAGAAATATTATTTTTCAGAAAATGTGACCCTTATGAGTGGTTCTGTGGTCCAGGGTCACATATTTATATAAACATTTATTTTGAACTTTTTCTAATTCAAACTCCAATATTGCTCTTCCCCCAATTTTAATTCAAAGTGTAATAGACAGGAGACAGAAAAATGATAGGGAGAAGAAGAAGGGATGAAATCAGGATAAAATGTAAACTCACATTCCCCCATATGGTCACACCACTAGGCCACAGCTCTAACAAATCTATTCCAACAAGGGAAATCTCACATCCTGTCAGTCTGCTGATTTCAGGAAAGCACAGGACAGCACAATGACAGTGACGTCTGCCTTCAGAACAGAGACAGACCTGAGACACAAACCAGTGCAGAGACCAACATGATCAAAGACACACGTGAGTGCTCCTGTGTTATTCTGGGCTGAACATCTCCACAGCTCTGACAGATAGTGAACGAGAGAACGCAGAAGAGAAAGAACGCATGATTAAAAGAGGAAAAAGTGAAGATGTAATCAAAGAAAGGTGAATTAAACCTGACAGGTCAACATATAACCAAGGGAAAAGGAACGTTTGCAGAGGAAAAAAAATAAAAAGATGTGAAGGCGAAAAGACATTTTCTCCTACAGTTTCTGTAGGTGAAAGGCACCAAGAAATTCTATTTGCAATTCATTTTTTGCAGTAAAGACTAATGCAGGTTCACGAAATTCATTTGCAAAACTCACTACAGCTGCTGTATAAAGAGGGAAAGAGAGCGAATGTGAACATTATGTGAACTTACTGGTGGTGTTGGTAAGGCGAAAGGTGACGGAGCTGTCTGAAATATCACACACGTTCCGGACGGACACCTGACAGGTGTAATTAGCAAAGTCCTGTGGACGGAGGTTTTTCAGTTTCAGCACCTTTGTCTCACCCTGCAAACACACAAACATTCACATGGTAAAAATACAGCACACAAAAACATTTTTTTCTGTTAGTTAAAACATGCATTTACACATAATGACAACAAAATGTTTTGTAGGATGTGTGTAGGTCATCCTTTGGAAACAGTGCCATTTGCGCTTGTAGAATCGTTCTTTTTGCATAATTTGACTACTGTCGAGTAATTCATATTTAAAATATGAAATCACATTTTCCCACCTGGGGTATCACAGAGACAATACTGCAATACTACAAAAAACACTTTTTTAAAGATTGCAATATAAAGTAGCCCACTTCAACTGAAAACAACTGACGTGCACAGTTCAGGTGAATGATAAACAGGGCTCTCAAGTTTTGGAAAAAGTTTGGAGTGAGATTTTATCTGTTAGGGGAGGAGCCACTCAAATATTTGCAGCAGCGGCCCCTCGGCCCCACGCAATTCTCTCCAGTTTTTGGTAAAAGTTCAACTATCATAAGCACAAAATAAAAAATATAACAACTGGTAGATCTGATAAGTCAAATTCATAAAAATAAAATGTTTTAAATATTTCAAAAATGCATATGTATCAAAAGTAAAAAAATAAATTTGGCCCAAACGAGCAAACTAAACAGCAGTGCTCAATGCACATACTGTAAACATACTGGAGGATTGCAGAACTTGCTCATAGCATGTATGTCAATCTGTGTGTGTGTGTTTGTGAAAGAGAGAGGGTACATATTTCAGCTTACTAAAGTCATTTTGTATTTCAAGTGTTTATTGCACACTTTGATGCCTTGATGACAGTAGTAGGGGCTTGAACTTAGCTAGAGTAATTAGTTACATGTAATTGAATTATGTAATTTAATTAAAAACGACATTTAACTAATCTGTTACAGTTACTCTGAAATAACAAATATAGTTAAATTACAGTTACTTTTAAAAATGTTTACAATTACAAAGTGGGTTACATGTAAATATTTTGATTGATTTATTTCCCAAATCGCATTGACTGCTTTAAAATAAGAGACACCAATGTTTCAGGAGTTAAATAGAGGTGCTAAAGATTTTGTGGTGGCTGTGCTTTAAAATTAAATTATTATAATCTTAATTCGAGTAATGAAGGATTTTGTAAAATTGACAGTAATTAGTGTTGAGTGCTACTGTAAGGTAAACCTGCCTGCTTAAAAAGTTTTTAAAAGGATTAACAGTTGAAAACATTCCTTGGAAATTTAGTAATCAAATGTAATGTTACATTACCTCTAAAGCAATTGAAATAGTTACACTACTTTTAAATTACGTTTTAAATAGGGAAATTTAATCTGTAGCCTATTACAGCCTATTTCCAAAATAACCTTCCCAACAATGTTGATACATTTGTGTTTTGAAATATATAAAACAATCTATTTTATTTGGATGAATTTGTCTGTCTTTTTTAGCAGATTTACCAATTATCTTGTCTTTTCCTTAATTTCAGGCCCACAATTAGTTAAAGCTGTTGAAGAACTAATAGTTTTGCTCAAATTTGGCTATAATCCTCAACATCAGTTCTCACTATCTTTGATCACAGGCAAGTGATTTTGTCTACGTTGCCTAGTGACGAACGTGATTGTAGCGCGATCACGTAATATACCGGAAAAAAGCAAATTCAAATTTTTTGGCTGGTAGGTGCCATTTAACTCTCAAGACAGCTATGAGCTTGGCAGAGTACTTCTCTCTGCAAAGCCTGCACCTCGTCCATTAACTCCATATAGCGGGACAAGTTATCCCTTACTTTTCAGCGTGAGAAATACAAGGTGTGGCGTGAGAGCGCGTGAACTGGTTGAAATGCGTGTCTCACGGTGAATGCGTGAGACTTGAGAGCCCTGGATAAAGTTAACAAACTCTATGTTGTTATGCTGTTTTGTGTTCATCTGCTTCTCCCATTTGCTCTTTTTACATTGACTATCACTCTATATAGACTAATACAACCAGATACAACAATTATTTCTCAAACATTAAAATATATACTGATGAATGTAACATTCACTATTTCACTTCAATGGTATGAAACTGGCAACTTTCAACTAATTTCCATTTAAGTCCATTAAATTGGCTATATTACTCTCTCCTCTCTCCTCTCCACCTGTAGCTGGTGTGTGGTGAGCGCACTGGCGCCGTTGTACTGTGGCTGCCGACGCATCATCCAAGTGGATGCTGCACACTGGTGGTGGTTGAGGAGAGATCCCCCATATGATTGTAAAGCGCTTTGGGTGTACGGAAATACACATGAAAGCGCTATACAAAATGCATCATTCATTCATTCATTCAAGTCACGGAATGAATTGCAGTGGTCAAAGTCTTTAAAATATGATGAATTAAGCTACAAACTCGATCGTAATGTACGATGTTTCCATTTAACATGCATTTGAAGGTGCAGCTCGTCATTTCAATGGAGTGTTTTCGCTAGTTAGCAGTAAACCGGTGAACGTTAGCTCACCTGAATATGTTCGTAGATTTGCGTTGGATGTTATCCTCGGAATTGAAATGTGGATATTTGATTTGTAAACATCATAGTTGTTTTGTTTATTTCAGGTTATGTCATAAAACTAGCGGGCTAAGCTAGTAATAATACTGACATTGTTATGTAAACATGGCTAACTACTGCTAACGACGCGAAGAGCGTAGGAAACCATTCAACACAAACTGATTCAATTGAGTGAGTTATTTACCCTGGAACCGCTCCGAATGATTCAAACTCGTGACTTCGATGATTCAGTTCAAGCAATTCACTAGCAGGAACAGATTAAAAGAAGTATTTACCTTCGAATTTCGACATCGCTTGTAATCATTTTAACAACCACATATAGCGATGGGTGAAAACAAAGTCGGTAAAATTAGCTTTTTGAAACTCTGAATCAGTTAAACCACGGCATCGCAAAATGATTCACTGTTTCGAAGTGCTCTAATCGGATCGCATATCGTGAATAATTTGATTTAGATCGAAACTTCAAAACGGGTTTGTGCTCCGAAGTCATGGGCTGTATTCGAAATCGCCCCCTATACCACTATTTGAGGGGACAGCCATTTTAAGTGGTGTTTGAAACCATAGTGGACGTTCTCGAGTGAACTCATTCAGTCCCACAATGCACCGCAAAAACGAGAGAACGATCGTGCGCCGATTGAATTTCCGCGTCTCGCCAAAAGATGGCGCCCGCAGCTGAATCATCCATCTGTTCATTTTACAACGCGCTCATCCACCGCATAATACAGCATACAACACAGGTACAAATTTGTTGTAAATTGATTATTAAATTGTTTATTTAGGGTTTATACGTAATTGTGACAGAGTTCAAGATAAAACCTTTAATCCTACTACTCCTCATGTTTTTTTTTTGTTTGTTTTTTTTTCTCCACTGCTAAAGAAACCTCTTCAAAGCCTCTTAAAAGTCCTCGTCCGTACTCTAAACAATTTTGGACCTTAAGATCTCTTTTAGGGTCAAGATGCTTTCTGAATTACTTTTTTTCTTTACTATGATCTTTTCTTTAATTTTAAGAGGAAACATCCACATTTCTAAGAATTTTCTTAGAAATTTTCACTGGAAGCAACTCTTTGCATTAAGGTTTTTACAAATATGGGCCCTGAACTTTGGAGCACGGGTCGTGAATCATTTGATTCAGATCGGAACTTCAGTTCGGGTTTGTGAACCGTTCTAAGTCCCGATCTGAAATTTGTTCGCGAATCATTATTCAGATCAGGGCGCAGATTACGTATCATTTGATTTTCGGAACTTTGAGCGGGTTTGATTCTTTTGATTCAGAACGGGACTAGTAGCGGGTTCACGAATCATTTCGCAAATTGAACGATTCTCGATACGCGCCCCGAAGTCCCGATTCGAAATGATGATTCCTGAATCATTTGATTCAGATCTTCAGAACGATCTTTTCTGATTTCTGTTTTTTGAATTATTAAACAGAACAAAACATCAACCCATTAAGGCAGTTCAGTTATGATTTTACAATGGTTTTATTACAGTAAAAGTGTAGTAACCCTGTGTTGTTTTTTTTGTTTGTTTTGTATAGCCACAGTTTTACGGATGGATTTAGCTGGTCAACCAGGCTGGTTTTAGCTGGTCAGCAGGCTGGTTTTAGATGGGTGTTGGCTACTTTCCCAGCCTGGCCAGGCTGGTCAGGTTGGGGGACCAGCTAAAACCAGCTACTTCCATCTTAAACCAGCCTAGGCTGGTTTTAGTTGTATTTTTTTCAGCAGTTATGCTTAGTGTAGCAAAACCAAGGTTAATTTGTTATTACCATTATTTGACTATTTTAACCATACATGTTTGTTTGTTTGTTTTTTCACCTAAGGAGTACACATAGGATGAATATAGAGATGCAGTTTCCACTGCATTAGGATTATCAGAACTTTGGACAGTTCCAATATCCTTGTGTAGATCAACTTTGAATAAAGAAAAGAGAGGTTTAAAGCAGATTTTTGTTTATGCATGTGCAGCATGTGAAATGTAGCTAGCAGGAACATTTTCTTATATTCTCATTCAAGTAGTCAAACAAAGAAAACATCTTTAAAACATGAAGAAAAGTCACCTAGAAATGAAATAAGGAACATTAAAAAAAAATAAAAAATAAGACCAAAATCTCTCAGTGTGGGTACATTGCCAAACAAGTGAATGACATCTTCATTAGAAAAGTGACAAAAACAGCAACTCACTTCAGTGTCTGACTTATATTATATTTACATCCATAAGCTTTTTGTGAAATTCTGAGTAACTCCTTAATCTGTTGTTTGACCTCTTCATATTTAAAGGAACCGTATGTAGGATTGTGGCCAAAACTGGTACTGCAATCACTTTCAAAATACTGTAGAACGGTGTATCCCCTCCCGCTCCCCCCAGATCCAGGTTGCCAGCAGGAACGTAGGCTGCTACAAGGAGCTTCCAATGGCAAGTGACGAGTCCTACACAGTAATTTTTATTTTCTTCTGTTACTTATGTTTATGCTTCACGAGAGATGTTTTGCAAAGTAATTATGTATCTTCAAATTCTTCTCCATTTTCAGCCGTCTCCATCTTTCAAAGGCATCTCCTATACAAATCCTTGTTTTATTTTGGACTTTGTCACGTATTTCGGATTCATAACGAGGTCTTTTAGGTTTCGTAACGTTATACATGTTTTATCCGACACGTTCGTAGCTGCAGCTTTAACTAGAGCAGATCTGGCAACCCGGATGATGAAACTCTACAGACTTTGTGATTAGTCGATAGCTGGAGGGTGGAGCCTCAGACCAAAACACAAAATGACGACAATAACATCAGTTGAGGGCTGCAACTCTCACTTTTAAATGACAATATCCTGGCCGGATCAATGTTGTCAGTGATATAAGTATTTGAAATGAACATGATTTCTTAATGTCTAGTGACATGTCAGGGCCATTTTATGATTAACTGAAATAAATTTCTTACATACGGTTCCTTTAAGGAGAGACCTATAGTTTCCAAAGTCAGACATCGCTTGTTGTGATTTTCAAGGGTGTAGAATTTAGTAGGGATTGTATGACATGTCCCTACCAACATCCAGCAACTACTTAATTGAACCTAGCAATAATTTTGATCAAACAATTAGAAGTCTGTTGTCTGCCATTATGTTCCCACCAATGGCAAAATCAAACCTGCACCCTTGGTAATTTCTTCAAATATGATGTCAGAAACAGGGAATGTGACAGCATAACAGGGTTAAACTGCATTTTAAAATGAACACATTTTAATGATATTTCTATAAACAACGCAAAATTTAAATACAGTTAAATTATATTCTGTATACTAAAAACAAACATTCCAGAATTTCCTGTGCATTATGCACTAAACAAGGTTCAGTCTATCAAATAATGAGACTACTGTATACTATTAAATATGTCAGAAGTAATTCATGTGAACACAAATGGGGCACAAAAGGTGCCGTATGGTTTCCTGAGAATGACCCTTGTATTTCTATGCAATGTCAGAGGCTTTGTATGCATGATAAAGAGAGAATGAATTCAGGAATTTTGAATTCCACTAATTCTTTTGACTAAGTCCATCAGAAGAATGAATAATCCTTATTATTAATAGCAAAGCCATCAATCTCCATCCATCCCACCTTATTCAAACGGCTCTTTAATAATAAGTGCTCAGATTATGAATTCATCACTGATGGATCGCTGATTTATTGAGTACGTTTCTCCGTGATTGAACTGGTCTCCTGTGGTTATCTGCTATTCAAATGATTATTAACTCTAATTAAACTATTTTCTGTTTTAGGGGAAATAAGGCCTACAGAGAAATCTTGCATAATGTTCAGCTGTGTGTAAGAGTGGTTTGGGATTTACTTAGTTTGGGCACTACATTGTTTCCAAAAGTTTGAAAACTTCAACTTAGAACATCAACCCCCATTCAGAAAACCCAGAGATGGCCCCAGTTTAAAGGATTAGTTCACTTTTAGAACAAAAATTTAGAGATAATGTACTCAACCCCCTTGTCATCCAAGATGTCAATGTCTTTCTTTCTTCAGTCGTAAAGAAATTATGTTTCTGAAGGAAAACATTTCAGGATTTCACTCCATATAATGGATATGTATGGTCTTATCTAGTGAAAAGATAAAAAAAAGATTTTTTTTTTAACAAATTGACAATTTATATACTTTTTAACCTCAAATGCTTGTCTTGTCTCGTCAAAATCATCCTACAACGCTGTTTTACCTTTTTTTTTAAAGGCGTTTGATCTTCTTTGTATGTTTACTTTGTAAACACTGGGTCAGTATTTCTGCAGCGATGTAGTAAGATTTTAAAGTTGGGGAAGAAAACGAGATTTTTCAACATAGTGTATTGACTCGGATCACACAGACTACGCATGCGCATTGCAGAGACAAGACAGGCATTTGAGGTTAAAAAGTATATAAATTGTCAATTAGTTTCAAAATAGCCATTCGTTTCGCTAGATAAGACCCTTCTTTCTCGGCTGGGATCGTTTAGAGCCTTCTGAACTTTAAACTGCATTTTGTAAGTTCAAACTTGGGGGCACCATACATATCCATTATATGGAGAGAAATCCTGAAATGTTTTCCTCAAAAAAAGCGAAAAGCGAAAAGGCTAAATAAATTATACAGAACAATGATGTGACGCAATTAAATAGGTGCGCACTAATGCAGCAAACATGTCGGCAGTGTGGAAGCATTTAAAAAAAATAAAACAAAAATCATTACATCAGACAGCGAGAGACTGTTAAGTAACGAAATGGCCTTAAACCATTAGTAAATACAGAAATTGTATGTATTCTGACAGCGCTGCACAAGCTCCTTAGCCAGGGTTCAAAGTCCAAAGCGCAAGGAAAATCTGCACTGAAACAGCGTAATGAGAATCATTCATAAATCTGCTGTAGTACTGAGGCAAAGGTCTTCTTGCGGGTTTCCGCCAAAATAAAAGTCAACATTTATAAATGTTAGTATTGTAATTTTACTGTTGTTCTGTAAAATAAAATAAAAAGGATAAAAATAATGATAACAATCATTACAACAGCTCTATTAATACATTCATTATAAAATTCTCCTTTCCTCAGCAAGGCTGCATTTATTTGTACATTACATTTATTTGTAAAAACACATGCCTGATTCAAGAAGGGGGTCTTAAAAAGTGGCCAAAGAATATTATTTTACCAACTTATAACCAAGTTAATTTGTGCTTTTTTGGTAGACTATAATATCTACTAAAATGTAAAAATGTTCAGTGTTAAATATTTTTTAATTGTTGTTTTGAAAAACCGTGTTTGGTAATTGGCCTTCGGCTTCAGCCAAGAATGTTCATTTCAGTGTATCCCTAGTGAGTGCATTATCTGTACATTTTTGTTCTGAAAGTGAACTAATCCTTTAAAAACAAAATGATAATAAAATATCCATCTGTAAGGGTTAAGTTTAGAGTCAAGGTCTATAAAATATTATTACCTCACTAAAAAACATGATTATAGTGTTGTACCTGTGTGTATAAAGGCTCGTAGATGTCCACTCCATTGTCTTTGCTCTGCTCGATTGGTTTATTTCCTCGTTTCCAGATAAAGCGAGCAGGGGGGTTGGAGTTTACCGTACAGCGCAAAAACACTGTTTTCTCCTGATAGTAGTTCCCTCGTACATCACCCACCGTCTGGTGCACCGTTAGCACAGGCTTATCCAGATCTGGAAAACAGACAGAAAAAAAGAGAATTCACTTAGATTAGGAAAATGTAATCTCTGTAATGGAGTCATCTGAGAGGTAAATGCTCTCCGAACCCATAATTATCAGAATCTTGATCTCATGGTCTCAGACAAGACCACTATTTCCACTGCACCAAAGGTGGCAATTACCTTAACCACAGGTCAACATGCTATCTTCACCATTACACCGATTTCAACTGAGTTTCAATGGATCTGAACAACTGGTTAGCCATTTCACAAAGAGTCTCGCTGTTTGAAAGAAAAATGCGATAAATGTTCTCTAATGCACTTTATTAAAATGGTTTTGGACCGACAGGTTATGGCTTCAGATTATGGTATCTACTTTTGGTGCTTTTTTAAGTTCTTTTTAAGAACAACTCAGAAAATCTGGCATCTCCTTCTATGTTTTACAGAAGAATGGGAATAATACAGGTTAGAATGGCATCTGAGTGAAATATCCTATATAAAAACACACAAACCAAAACCAGATGCGCACACACACATAAACACACAGCTCACGCAGAGAACAGTATCACATATGGGAGAAAGAGAGGTAAAGGTTAAATCAATGTGACTCTGTAACCCAGTCTGACTTCTGACCCCTCACTGCTCAGTGATTCCTACTGAATAAACAGGAATCTGTCTAATAGACTCTCTCTCACACAGTCCTGAGTGTGCGTGTCTGTGTAGAGAGCACACATGAATGACTTCTGAAAGAAATCTAAACATAATGCCTGAGTAAACTCAACAGCAATAAGAAGGCCCAAATGAAAACATCAGATCCGTCAGAGAGAGATTGACTGGGAAATGTGCTGATCCGTAGGGAATTCCCTGCCAATTCCACAGAGATTAATCCGGTGAGCGCACTAACCCACATCACAATGACCGTGTCAAATTATCACTCAATTTTATTAGACGGTCTGGAGCTAATCTGATGACCACAAGCCAGAGGAGAAAATCATGAATGACACACTGACCCAACCCAATATACACCAATGAGCAGAACCATTGATTTTCTGTGTAGTGGTGTGACTATGTGTGTGTGTGTGTGTGTGTGTGTGTTTTACGAAGGTCTATGGAAGCAGAATGTTAACTATTTTACCAAAATAAGAGGGTTCACACAAAATGCATGCTATTTTTTTTTAGTACTGACCTGAGTAATATATTTCACATAAAAGATGTCTACATATAGTTCACAATAAAAAATAATAGTTACAATTTATAAAAAAAAAATGACCCCAGTCAAAGGTTTACATACACCTGATTCTTAAAACTGTGTTGTTACCTGAATGATCCACAGCTGTGTTTTTGTTTTGTTTAGTGATAGTTGTTCATGAGTCCCTTGTTTGTCCTGAACAGTTAAACTGCCCCGCTGTTATTCAGAAAAATCCTTCAGGTCCCACAAATTCTTCGGTTTTCCAGTATTTTTGTGTATTTGAACCCTTTCCAACAATGTCTGTATGATTTAAGATCCATCTTTTCACACTGAGGACAACTGAGGGACCAACATGCAACTATTACAGAAGGTTCAAACCCTCACTGATGCTTCAGAAGGAAAAATTATGCATTGAGAGCCAGGGGTGTAAACTTTTGAATAGAATGAAGATTTTTCTTACTTTGCCTAATTTTTTTTCATTTAGTACTGCCCTTCAGAAGCTACAGAAGACACTTACATGTTTCCCAAAAGACAAAATAAGTTAAATTTAGCCTGATCTTCAAATTCGAAAAGTTTTCACCCCCGGCATTTAATGCGTTGTGTTTCCTTCTGGAGCATCAGTGAGCGTTTAAACCTTCTGTAAAAGGCATAAATCCCTCAGTTGTCCTTAGTGCAGAAAAAAATCCTAAAGTCATTGTTTGGAAAGAAATCAAATACACAAAAATGCTGAAATAAAATTACAAAAATAATTTCAGGGACCTGAAGTAGTAGTAATTTCTGAAGAACAGTGGGCCGTTTAACTGTTCAGGCCAAAAAAGGGGAAAAAACAGCTGTGGATCATTCAGGTAACAACACAGTATTAAGAATCAAGCTTTTGTAAACTTGAATAGGGCCATTTTTATAAATTCAACTATTATTTTCTCCTGTGGACTATATATGTTAAATATTATGTTAAATATCATAAATAAATTTTATGTTTTATGTTAAATATCTTATTTATGTCAGTACTAAATAACTAAAAATTATTAACATTTTGTAGATTCTGCAAGGTGTATATAAACATTTAACCTCAACTGTATGTTTTTAAACATTTACATGTACATTTTAAAAAATATATTCAAATAGACTTTTTTCTATTTCACAATAATACTGTTTTTACTGTAATTTTGACCAAATAAATGCTGAATTTTCAACCATATGAGACTTCCAAAGTTGTTCGAATTCATTTCGATCCAAAACACTACTGTGTCAAATATATATATATATATATTAGGGGTGGGCATAGATTAATTTTTTAATCTAGATTAAATCTTGGAATTAATCTAGATTAATCTAGATTAGAATGGCTAATTTGAATTCTGCTGAAGGCATTCAAAATATGTGTGCTACCCAAATAATGACTAAAAGTAAGTCTTCGAGAACGGGCCAGGTGGCGCATTAGATCAGGCGCTCATCTCCTGTTTCCAAAATGCATCACAAACTGCTTGACAATTGCATTTACAACATAATTACCTATACAAACTTGTGTAACCAAGTACTTCAGCGCAAAAGGCTGCACGACGTGCACGTTGCCGTTAAATACACAGACGTGCACGGGCATGGATTTCTGCGTGCATAGTCTTCCATTAAACTGCGTTGCTTTTAGAAGCGTCAATTCAGTTGTTGCATATAGTTTAATGTCTTTATTTCGGGATTACCAAAGTAAATTATAACTCACGTGCCCCAGTAAAAAGGGTCTAGCAACGCACCTGCCCTGAAGCGGCTTCATAACTGTATTCATGTTTGCACGTCTCATTTGATGTGGTAATTTCACAGAAGTTGAAGACTCGTTCTCGCCCCCTACAGTGCAATTCGACTAGGTATACGTCATCCGCGCTAAAATATCAAGGTGAAATCATCATATCTTGCGTAGTTTAGACCCAGCTCCCAACCCAACTTTGAGAATAGATTAACGGCGATATTTTTTTTATCGCCCGATAAGAGTCTCACGTTAACGCAGCACGTTAACGCCGATATATATATATATATATATATATATATATATATATATGTATATATATGTATATATATATATATGTGTGTGTGTGACATTTTATTATTACTTTTTAAAAGTCTAAAAGGTTATAATGGACGCTGGGTCGAAATATACAAACACACACGTTTTAGACCATATGTGACCCTAAACAACAAAATCAGTCATAAGGGTCAATTGTTTAAAACTGAAATGTATACATCGTCTGAATAAATAAGCTATTCATTGATGTTTGGTTTGTTAGGACAATATTTGGCCAAGATGCAACTATTTGAAAATCTGGAATCTGAGGGTTCAATACAAAAAAATTAAATATTGAGAAAATCCCCTTTAAGGTTGTCCAAATTAAGTCCTAAGCAATGCATATTACTAATCAAAAATTACATTTTGATATATTTACGGTAGGACATTTACTAAATACTTACCTGAACATGATCTTGACCTAATATCCTAATGATTTTTGGCATAAAAGTGTGCGACTTAAGACCAGAGAGGTCCAGGGTCACATATTAAGATACATACTGAACAAAACCAAAAAACTAATATCCCAGTACTCCAAACCCAAACCCAACAACACCAACACACACCCTTCTGCATTCAGAAGAGCGCAAACAGAGGCAGACGTTTGATCCCAGCATCTCGTGAATTATTTAGCACTTTTCATATTGCCTGAAATGGAGCATCACATGAGTGTGAGCAGCACATTTGGATATAATGAGCACATACGAACAGCCCAAATGCACTGCGAGCCTGCTAAAAAAAAATTTCTGGTTTTCTTCTCATTTTTCTGTTTAGATCACTTATAAATCAGTGTCAACATTTGCTTTGTAGCTGTTCTCACACTCACTCCCAATGTCTACATGGACAGAGTCGGTGAGGAACGGTGTGTGAGCGAGTGTGTCCTTTATTTTGTAATGCATGCTTTTCCATCGTGTCATTACTGCTAGGACTGCGGGATTATTTGCATAATGTGCAAGAGTACAGCGTAAAACCTGTAATCTCATAAACATGAGCTTTCTCCCCACCTGGTTGGTCTGAGGGCATGGACCCACAATGCACCTGTTCCCTACTCACAGGAACATCTCTACCTCTTTCATAATCCAGCTCACTCTGGATGAATATGCGTGGAAGGACAGAAGACTTTTATGTGTGCATTAACTGCACAGAATATTAAGAAAGCACTAATCTCATAAGAATTACATAATTTGTGAACCGGGACCACCAAAACCAGTCATAAGGGTCAATTTTTTAAAAATTAAGATTTATACACTATATGAACGTTGAATAAATAAGCTTTAAATGGTGAGGGTGCCAAAAATCTAAATATTAAGAAAATTGTCTTTAAAGTTGTCCAAATGAAGTTCTTAGCAATGCGTATTTCTAATTAACAATTAAATTTCTGTGTATTTACAGTAGGAAATTCACAAAATATCTTAATGGAACATGATCTTTACTTAATATCCCAATGATTTTTGCCATAAAAGAAAAATCTATCATTTTGACCCATACAATGTATTTTTGGCTATTGTTACAAACTGTTACTGACTGGTTTTGTGGACCAGGGTCACATTTGATTAGTTTACCATGGTGGAACAGCACAAATGACTTAACTAGTTTTCCAAAATGTGGATGTTGCATTTTCAATCAATGTGAACAGGTAAATTGCAGGTACCTACTGGTCCTGGCTAATTAAAGATATTCTAATTACTTGACTATCACATTAACTTGAAATATCTGTGGCTGAATTAAGCCTAAATGAGGTGAATAACACAGTAAAGCCGGAGGCAGCAGACATCTGACATCCTTTGTCAATATGAGATGATCCACAGTATCTTACAACTGACATCCACAGGGGTTACTCTAGAGGTCACAAACGTGAGGGTCAAAGGTCAATGTTTATATGAGCAAGTCAATATTCTCTGCACTTAACTTGTTGTAGAATTTAATAGGTGAAACCTGTTAAGAACAGGTCATATTTCACCCCTCCAAACTAGAAAGAAATAAGAGATTCCATTTTGCGTAAAGAAAATGAAGCCTGATTTAGGAGCATTAAAACTGTGACATTATTTCCATGATAATTAAGCACAATTTAGCCTAAAATTATCATTACTGTAATGCCTCTGGAATGTTTTACTTTTGAGTTTCTTTGTAATTCGCATTATTCTCTGTGGTGCTTCTCATTAGATCCTCATCATTGTAACAGAGTCATTTGCAAAATTAAGGTTTAAAAAAAAAAAAAGCATAAAATGTGGTATAAAAGGGATAAAAGCCTAATGTTAAAAATATTTAAAAAAAATACTTGTATATAATAAAAAAAATATAACACTTATCCACAGTAATTAGTTTTTTAAAGGTTTTTTAAAGGAACACTCCACTTTTTTTTGGAAATAGGCTCATTCTCCAACTCTCCCCGAGTTAATAAGTTGATTTTTACCGTTTTGAAATCCATTCAGCCGTTCTCCTGTTCTGGCGATATCACTTTTAGCATAGCTTAGCATAGATCATTGAATCCTATTAGACCAATAGCATCGCGTTCAAAAATGACCAACGAGTTTCCATATTTGTCCTATTTAAAACTTGACTCTTCTGTAGTTATATCGTGTACTAAGACCGGTGGAAATGCAAAGCTGCGAGTTTCTAGGCTGATAAGATTAGGAACTACACTCCCATTCCGGCTTAATAGTCAAGGAAGTTTGCTGCCGTAATATGGCCGAAGCAGGCGGAGTATTATCAGAAATGAGTTCCCAGCTAGTTTAGCATTTGCACATGTGCTGTGTGATATTACTGCTCCTGCTTCGGCCATATTACGGCAGCAAACTTCCTTGACTATTACGCCGGAATGGGAGTGTAGTTCCTAATCTTATCAGCCTAGAAAATTGAAGCTTTGCATTTCCACCGGTCTTAGCACACGATATAACTACAGAAGAGTCCAGTTTTAAATAGGACAAATATCGAAACTCATTGGTCATTTTTGAACGTGATGCTATTGGTCTAATAGGATTCAATGATCTATGCTAAGCTATGCTAAAAGTGATATCGCCAGAACAGGAGAACGGCTGAATGGATTTCAAAATGATAAAACTCAACTTATTAACTCGGGGGGGAGTTGGAGAATGAGCCTATTTCCAAAAAAAAGTGGAGTGTTCCTTTAAGGGGTTAATTATGCTTAAAGGAGAAGTTCACTGCCAGAACAAAAATTTCCAGGTAATTTACTCACCCCCTTGGCATCCAAGATGTTCATGCCTTTCTTTCTTCAGACATAAAGAAATTATGTTTTTTGAGGAAAGCATCTCAGGATTTCTCTCCATATAATGGGTATCTATGGTGCCCATGAGTTTGAACTTCCAAAATGCAGTTTCAATGCAACTTTAAAGTGCTCTAAATGATCCCAGCAGTGGAAGAAGGGTCTTATCTAGCAAAACGATTGGTTATTTTCTAAAAACAATACAATACACTTTTTAACCTCAAATGCTTGTCCTGTCAAGCTCTGTGTGTACTCTGTGTATTCCAGTTCAAAACAACTCCTATCTTATTTTCTCCTCCAACTTCAAAATATTCCTACATTGCTGAAGAAGTACTGACCCAGTGTTTACAAAGTGAACGTGCAAAGAAGATGAATAAAATAGCGATGTAGGGCGATTTTGAAGTTGAAGGAGAAAATGAGATGGGAGTTTTTCAACATACCCTAACTGTCTTGAACTGGAATACACAGAGTATACGCAGAGCTAGACAAGATGAGACTTTGAGGTTAAAAAGTACATAAATTGCCTAAAAGTATATTAAATAGAAAGAAAGACATGAACATGTTGGATGACAATGGGGTGAGTAAATTATCTGGACATTTTTGTTCTGGAATAGAACTTCTCCTTTAACTGACATTTTAAAGACAGATTTTACATGCAAATTTATATAAAAGCAGAAAAATAAGGCAGTTGTTCACAAAAAGTACAATTGTAAAAGCTATAAAATGAAGGTGGGAGTTGTTGGAGAACTTGAGTTAAAGGATTAGTTTACTCCAGAATAAAAATTCCCTGATAATTTATTCAGCCCATGTCAGACATGATGTTCATGTCTTTCTTTCTTCAGTTGAAAAGACTGAAGGTTTTTGAGGAAAACATTCCAGGATTTTTCTCCTTCAATGGTGGCCAACAGGTTGAAGTCCAAATTGCAGTTTCAGTGTAGCATCAAAGGGCTACAAAGGAATAAGGGTCTTATCTAGCAAAATGACCAGTCGTTTTCTAAAAAAATAAATAAATACAAGTTTATATACTTTTTAAACCATAAATACTCATCTTGCACAAGCTCAACGTCACACATTACGCTTTATTATTATTATTATTTTTATTTTTTATTTATTTTTTTTTAGAAAACGACGATTGTTTCGCTAGATAAGACAAGTTATTCCTTAGCTGGGATCGTGTAGAGCCCTTTGAAACTGCATTGAAACTGCAATTTTGACCTTCAACCCGTTGGTTCCCATTGAAGTCCACTATATGGAGAAAAATCCTGAAATGTTACCTCAAAAGCCCTAATTTCCTTTTATGCCAACTTCAATATTAAAACAGTTGACTTGCAAGATCTTGCAAGTGAGAAATTTTAAAACTAAGTAAATGTATTACTTTGTTTGCTCTCCAATTAATCTCCTTGGTTTCTAGGAGAAACAACAAGATATTAAAGTGATCTCATTTGTGATTTTTCTTCAACAGCTACAAGAAGCTCCAATTAAATTGCCCAGAGATCAGCGGTTGCAGGTGATGTTGGACAATATAGAAGTTGGAGATGAAAATTAGATTAAGTTTTTCTCCTACCCTATTAATGTTGGACAATATAGAAGCTGGAGGAGAAAATGAGATGTACACAGATGTGTGACCTTTCCAATGTGATTACGTAATGTGTGAAGTCCGGACGCGCATCACAGAGCTAGAAGAAGATGAGCGTTTGGAGTTCAAATGTATAGACATTTTTATTTTGTTTAGAATACGTCGCGGTTAAGGAATTTCCCTTGCGGTAATTTTGAGTGGCTCAGTAGTGTGATATGCGGTATTACCGCCACATATATATATATGATTGTGTGTATAGGCTGTTACAATGTAAGGTCATATTCAGAAATCAATAAACCGAAACCAAATCGCGTTGATACATGAAGTGAAATAAACAGTACTTACATAGAAACCCATAGCTAGAAAGAAATGCATCGAATCTGACTGGACAAGAGACTTTTTCTGTCAGTATTTTACCTGCGTGTTCTAGGCGAGCTGTCAGTCAGTGCAGTTTCATTGTTACGCCTCAAGATGGAGGCAAGGGACTGTCTTTGAGTAAGTCTTAAAACCGTTCATTCAACTACACGTTCAAAAACGCTTATTTATTCAAAGAGAGACGTAATGAAACACGATGTTGAAATAATTTTAACTTTAATCGCCAATTTTAAGGGCTCAGCTGAGCGTCGATGCTAAGACAGAGATTTCACTTTCCTTGGACATGACAAGCTAGTTTCACATATTTACCTGACTCGATCTGAAAGACAGACGCAGGTAATCGCACATGGTCAGTCGATCTCTCTCTCTCATTCGCTGTCTGTTTAGGCTTGTTAAGTGCATATCTACTGAGCCTCATAATAAACACATTATGTTATCATTACTAACTTATTACTAATTTAATATTCAGCACTCAGGCATTAAGTGAGAAGGGCAAAACCTTAGGAAAAAAGAAAACAGGCAAATATCGCGGTTGCTGCGGTTGTTGCATTCCTCTGCGGTTATGCACGTCAATAGCGCGGTATTGCGATATTGTGGTTATCGCGACAGCCCTACACTGAAGTCCACTATATTTTGCCTTAAAAACCTCAATTTCTCTTCACGCCAACGTTAATATTTAAACATCTGACTTGCAAGATCTTGCAAAAGTGAGAAATTTTTAAATGTGTATTAGTAGACTTTGTTTGCTCTCCAATTAATCTCCTTGGCTTATAGGAGAAACAAAAAGATATTAAAGTGATCTCATTTGTGATTTTTCTTTAACATCTACAAGAAGCTCCAATTAAATTGACCAGAGATCAGTGGTTGCAGGCAATTTTGCACAATATAGAAGTTGGAGGAGAAAATGAGATGTACACAGATGCGTGACCTTTCCAATAGGATATAATATCCAATTGTAAGTCGCTTTGGATAAAAGCATCTGCTTAGTGAATAAATAAATGATTACATAATGCGTAAAGTCCGGATGCACATCACAGAGCTAAAAGAAGATGAGCGTTTGTAGTTAATATATATATATATATTGAAACTGCAATTTGGACCTTCAACCAATTGGTTCCCATTGAAGTCCACTATATTTTGCCCCAAAAACCTTAATTTCTTTTCATGCCAACTTTAATATTTAAACATCTGACTTGCAAGATCTTGCAAAAGTGAGAACATTTTAAAACGTGTATTGGTAGACTTTGTTTGCTCTCCAATTAATCTCCTTAGTTTTTATGAGAAACAACGAGATATTAAACAGGTCTCATTTGTGATTTTTCTTTAACATCTACAGTACAAGAAGCTCCAATTAAATTGTCCAGAGATCAGCGATTTTAATAAACACCATCCGAATGAGAAAGCAGATCAGGGACGGGCTCTCAATACTGATCCCAAACCTCCAGACTCTCAACACACCTGCAGCCTTCTCTACCTCATATCGGCTAATTACACTCGGCCCTTCCCCGCAGCAGGAAATGAGATATTTAGTCAACCCCACTGGCTCAGCACCAAGAACCTTCGGAGCTCTTTGAACTAGGGTGCAGTTTTAATTAAAAACCCCAGGCGAAGCTCTGAGAGCTGAACTCCGCTGAGCGAGGGGGTCACTAACCATCCGAACACTTCCCGGGTCGCCACCTCCTAACGGGATCAGAATTCCAGAGGAGAGACACCGAGGGACGATGCTCTCTCTGGATGGACAAAAAGAGACTTTCTATAATTGCTTGTGCGCTGACTGTTCTGTTAATTGCCCTAGATTTTCTTGGGACGATGACACACATAAATACAAACTACACATGCACACGTACACACTCATAGCTGTTGGCTACAGATGGTGTTGTACAGTGATGCTGTTTTTTAATTGGCCTCCCAGAGTAATGACTGCTGTTACAAGTAGTTTTTTTCTTTTTTTGCTCTAGCTAGATTTTGGTAAGCACGTCATTTGTCTTAGCAGATGAGCTATCGACCTGTCTGGGAATATTTAGGCACCTAATAACATAACGCACAACATATCCACAAATCCAGCTCTTATTCAGCACCCCAACGGCACAGGATGGCACTGTTCGTAAAGCATGCAAACTACCTTCTATTACAGTCTGAAACATCCAGAAAAGCTGCAGTATAAAATGTTCGCTCTAAAAAAAATATATATCAGATGTATAAGACGTCAGAAAGCATGATTGAATATTTCACTTGTGATTTGGGAAAACATTGAATGGTTCAGCATAAACTTTGCTAAGGTAAGAATCAATAATACTTTTGCTCGTATTTAGAGTTGGAGGTTTGAACAAATCCATAAGCCAAAGTATTACATTTTTGGCACATAACTAACTCTTCAGACAACAAATATAAAAAGGTGCTGAAATTGCAATTCTGGCCATTACAATATCTGCTAAAAACACATGCTGCTTAAATTAGACAAACTGCTTTTATTTTAATTATTTAAGATATTATATACAGTTCTAATTATGACCACTGGAATGGTTTGGATATGGTCCACAAAGCTTAATGTGAAATCTAAAGCAAAATTAATAAAAAAAAAATAAAAAAATAAAAAAATGTATATATATATATATATATATATATATATATATATATATATATATATATATATATATATATATATATATATATATATATATATATATATATATTATATGCACAAACACACACAGCTGTGCTGTCAATATAAATAATTGAAAAATAAAAGGTTGTTAGTATTAACTAAGGTAAATACTGAATATTGGGTTTTAACATTTATAATAATTTACATATTTATGAAAATAACTTTGTGGATTAAGGTGGAAGAACACTTTCCAGAATGCATTGCCTGTGTTGATTTTTTTCCCTTTAAAACACGATTCAATAAATTCCACTTTATGTCATTCTAATTCAAATTCTTGTGAATTTAAGTTCACAAAAATGAACTAAAAGTGAGTCTCAGTAAAACTCTACAATTCAGAATTTTATACAACTGGGAACCAGTGTTATTATAGTTAACTAAAACTAAAACCATTACAAAAATGTTACTTGAAATAAATTTATAACTGAAATAATGCAATAAAATATTTAAAAATACATTATTATTATTTTTATTTATTTATTTATTTTTAGATAATTTTTGTTTTGTCATTTTAATTTATTTTACCAGTAATACTGGTAATTTTTCTATTTTAAATGTATTTATTTTATTTTATTTATTTTTTGTGTGTGTGTGTGTGTAAAACAAATTATTGGGGTACATTTTACAAAATTAAATACATAAATAAATAAATCTTCTTAGTTCAAATTATTTAAATTATTATTCTTCACATTATTACCACCAAATTTTTGTACCACTGTAAAAAATTAGTGTAATTTTAACTAAATCATAGTAAAAACGCTACAGGGAAAAACATATTAATAGTAAGTTCACGTACTATATACTATACAGGGAAAACCTGAATAAAATCAGACCTTTTATGTAATTTTGCAGTAAAATGCTGTTAATTGTACAGTTAGAAGTATAAAATAACAAATCAATGTATCCATTACAGTCAACAACTCTAAACTGATTTTCTAAACTGAAAGTCCACATTTGAAAGTATTTTGTTTAAATAAAAATGTTTCTTAATAGTTTTTGTTATCAGTTATGTACATTATTTAAATGCTGTGTGTTACCATGATGGTGTTTTGTGTTTGCATGAATGATATACTTTCTGTATATTATTATATATTTCAGCTTGTGGAAAAGCTACTTGCGATGAACTTTGATTTTTCACATGGCTTTCTCATTTCCTACCTGAATTCTTATGGTCGTTTCATATATGTTTAAGGTACACTACCAGTCAAAAGTTTTTGAATAGTAAGATTTGAATATTTTTTTAAAGAAGGCTTACCAAGCCTGCATTTTATTTGATCCAAAGCACAGCAAAAAAAAGTGAAATTCTGAAATATTTTTACTATTTCAAATAACTGTTTTCTATTGGAAAATATTTTAAAATGTAATTTATTCCTGTGATTTCAAAGCTGAATTTTTAGCATCATTACTCCAGTCACATGATCCTTCAGAAATCATTCTAATATTCAGATTATTTTGAAAAACTACAAAATATTCTTTTCTTTTTTTCAGTGAGTGCAAAAAATCTTAGTTCAACTTGAAACTAATTGCAATTAAAGTAAAGTTTTAATTGCCAAAGATAATTTCCACACATTTGGCACCTGGCAGTTTGAGAGTGTTCTTTTTTTAATTTTGGACTTTGTGTCCACTAATACCCGTCTGCCTGCCTGTGCCCACCTGTTTATCTCAGCACGGTGCTGTTTGATGCCTGGATCTTCCTCTTTCCTTACTGTTATATGAATGGAGAAATGTCATGTGTACCATAAACTCTTTACGATGATCTGGAGATGGACTTAATGGGGAGGGTAACCTAGTTAGCAATTCAAATCAGACAATCAATTCAAATCAGATAATGAGTGAACGACCAGAGTAACCCGAGGCAATTCAACAGCTCTAATCGTTCAAAACCACCTCTCTAATCTATCTGATTATTGACAGGTATTGATCTGGTGTTGTTGACAAGAAATCCTATACTTTTAAAACACCTCCAAGTCATTAAAGGAACATCCTCTGATCTTTAATTTGACGGTTGTTTGTGACTAATTTAATTATACCCTAAATCAGCCTTCCTTTAGACTGTGTAATACTGGTAATTGTAAAAGCCTCATCAGCACTCATTACGGTAAGTTGGCAAACAATAAACGTATTTGTTGGGTTAGACAGTGTGAATTATCCTTTACAAAGACGGTTTGTACAAAGTGTCTGTGATCGATTCGAAACTGGCTGAAAAAAAAGAAGAGAAATCTTAGTGTTTAAAGAAACAGATCACTCAAAAATGAAAACCTGACAACTAAATAACAGGATATAGATTTTACTGTAAATGATGGTGAAATTTCTGCACTACCTCTGTTGCACCTTTCATTTGTTTACAAACAGATACTTTAGTCCTGACTCAATCTTAGTACATCATTGGTTGAGCCAATGTACTGTATTGTGGCATTCCACAAACCAAACAATGCTGAAAACCCTGCCACAAATACACAGCATTGGCATTCTTCAGGAAAGGCAACCTAAGAATGGCACATTAAACTGCTAAAAAAGAAAGTATCATCGTCAATATGACGAAAGTCAGTGGCATTTCAGGTTGTTTTCCAGCATTCATGATAGTATTCTGTATATAACGGCAAAATGAATCACTCTGAACTGAGTTCAGGGTGTCAGTGGTTTACACACACTGGAAAACAGCACTTGATATCGTTTAGGCTTGAAGTGAGTCATTCAGATCCTGAAAGATGATTGTCTATTGAAGACAGACAGCTCACAGTATTCATGAAGTATAGTGTGCACATTAAGCCAAGTGTCAAGAGTTGAAAACAACACAATGTCGATACAATGCCAACATAAATACAGTTTGCAACCCATAATACCTCCACAATATGACATTTGTCAAGGTACACTAGAACAGGACTTGAGTATAATTTAAAAAATAAAAGAAATTTGTGCTTAAAAGAATTAAACCCTCCCAACAATGACTGTATGATTTTAAGATCCATCTTTTCACACTGAGGACAACTGAGGGACTCATATGCAACTATTACAGAAGGTTCGAACACTCACTGATGCTCCAGAAGGAAACACAATGCATTAAGAGCCTGGGGTGAAAACTTTTGGAATTTGAAGATCAGGGTAAATTTAGCTTATTTTGTCTTCTGGGAAACACGTAAGCATCTTCTGTAGCTTCTGAAGGGCTGTACTATATGATAAAATAGGATATTTATGCAAAGTAAGAAATGTAGGCTATACATCTTCATTCTGTTCAAAAGTTTTCAACCCCGGCTCTTAATGCATCATTTTTTTTCTTCTGGAGCATCAGTGACAGCAACTGTTTGAACCTTCTGTAATAGTTGCATATGAGTCGTCCTTAGTGTGAAAACATGATTTCAAAATCATACAGTCATGGACAACAATATTCCGATTTTAACGCGATTAAGACAATACTCTGATTAAGAAGCAACCATGTAAACTGATATTTTTGATTAATTTAATCCGACTAAGGTCATAATCGGAGTAAACACAAATCGAATTAAGACAGGTGGAGTACTCCTATTTTAGTCGCATTATGGAAGACATGTACACACCTTAATCACACTATTCCCCTTGTGTAGGACTTTTCGCCACATTTTGCGACAGGATACACACTAATGCTGCATTCCAGGCAGGTTTTTGAGCTCGTAAATCACGTCTTCAAACCACAACTCAGGACTTTGCAGCGTTCCAGGCAAGTCATGCCAAGCATTTATTATTTTTATATTAATTTGATTGCAACGTTATATTGTCCTAAACTCTATTTTTCCACCATGTGCCACTTGCAAAAACACCGCACCCCTAGAGGCTTTATTGTTGTTTCGCGGGCTATGTCACGTCAGAACTCGGAACTGGGAGTACGTCAATCTAGTACGAGTTCACGGGTGGGAATTCACGGGTTTGACTGCCTTTCCAGTGCACTTTAACGGGTAGAAGTTTGGAAAAACAAGGGTAACGGGTTGCCTGGAACGCGGCATAACGCTCTCAGTTGGTCGCACGTGCATATGCTTTGGTTTCATTTTTATTTATTTATGTTTTGCTACAACATGGGATTAATCTGATAAATAGTTTGTCTGTTATCATAATTTATCAAATACTGAGCAATCAAATTAATTAATAAAAAATAAATAAAAGAAAGCCTCCAAAGCGTAATGAGAGGTAAACGGCAAAGATAACAGGGTTTTCAAAATGAAAACAAACAAAAAAAGAAAAACTAAACCGGCTTTCAGTGACTGTGCTTGCGTGTGTTTTTTTTTTTCCTAAAATCTGACTGGCTCTGAAACGCTCGCTGTATGGAGCAGACGCTTTAGGGCAGCACAGCATGCACTCGCACAAATGCAACCACGCAAATTTTAACTCACACATTCTAAACAATTTGTTGCATATGTCCAGAGCCACTTAAAGCTTTTGTAAAATTAAAACCGAAACATTCAAAAGTCAACGAAGATGAACTGATAACGTCGCGTGTGGACGTAATGATGTGTGTCATTAATCGATCTATGTAATATAACATGGAAAACGGGAACATGAAAGGAATATTCTTTAATCCTTAATCATATTATTGTCTTATTCAGAATAAGGTCATTAATTAAATTACTGGTGTCCATGTAAACGTAGTCATTGTTGGAAAGGGTTCAAAAACCAAAGAATTTTATGGGACCTGAAAGATTTTTCTGAAGAACAGTGGGCAGTTAAACTGTTCAGGACAAACAAGGGACTTATAAACAACTATCACTAAAGAACAACAAAGCTGCGGATCTTTCAGGTAACAACACAGTATTTAGAATACAGTGTTGAATGGGGTCATTTTTATTAATTATTTATTATATATGTAAACATATTTTACATGAAATATCTTATTCAGGTCAGTACTAAATAAAAAATAACATGCATTTTGTATGATCCCTCTTATTTCGGTAAAATCGCTTTGCAGATTCTGCAAGGTGTATGTAAACTTTTGACCTCAACTGTAGATTGATATTTTTTACAACTAAAAATTTACAAATAATTTAATTTATTATATTTTTAATAACCAAATTATAATAAAATAAATCCTCATAAATAATTTATAATTTTTAAAATGAAGAATAACTAGTATGTTTTAATACCCCCCTCCCCCTAAAAAAATGTAGAAATATGTGACCCTGGACCACAAAACCAGTCTTAAGTCGCTGGGGTATATTTGTAGCAACAGCCAAAAATACATTGTATGGGTCAAAATTATTGATTTTTCTTTTATGTCAAAAATCATTAGGAAATTAAGTAAAGTTCCATGAAGATTTTTTGTAAAATTCCTACTATAAATATATCAAAATGTAATTTTTGATTAGTAATATGCATTGTTAAGAACTTAATTTAAAGAACTTTAAAGGTGATTTTCTCAGCATTTTGATTTTTTTGCACCCTTAGATTCCAGGTTTTCAAACAGATGTATCTCGGCCAAATATTGTCCTATCCTAACAAACTATATATCAATAGAAAGCTTATTTATTGAGCTTTCATATGATGTATATATCTAACCTTATGACTGGTTTTGTGGTCCAGGGTCACATATTAATAAACTCTATAACAGTATCTCAATGCTACTAAAATAACAGCGTCAGGAACAGGCATTTGGAAAGAAAAACACGTCAATCTGAATTTGAAGTTGACGTTAAGTGAGCGAGTGTTTAGTGTGTTGAACGGTCACAGCGTGAAGCCCTGCAGGAACTGACTGTCTATCAGACTGAACATTCAAACAAGCTGCTTTAGAAATCTCATGACTCCAATACATCTCTCCAGCACAGACTGAGACGCAAATATCCGTGAGTGTGTGGGAGGCGGGATCTTAACATCTAGAGATCAATAGGGCCCCGGGGGGCCCGGCAGAGCAGCGCGTGCCCAGCACGAGGGCCCCATGCTCCCTGGCCTCCTGGAGCTCAGGGCCGCGGCACAGGGCACAGAGGAGAAACGCCCGACTGCTTGTTTAACCTTTCATAAAATAGCCATTTCATTGCACACACACACAAACACACCCAGGCAGGACATGCAATGTAAGCATTTGTGGATTATCTTGATATAAAGCCCCTCTTTCATTTTAAGAGCGCTTTATATCTTCCTTTCCGCACCTTCCACTTTATTTACTAGTTTTCCTGGAGGCAGCTTTTCTTTTACAATTACTGGCTCTGCTCCAAAGGTAGAGAGGAGGTGTCAGGCAGGGAATACGCTTCTGTTCTTGGCTGCTTTCACTCTTTCTGTGTGGCTTCTCCTTGGCTTTCCATCTCTCTGCACAGTTATTTAGTGGCAAATCCTTGAGAATGAGACATTTCAAATCCATTATATCTGAAGGCATCTGCAGAACACTCTACTCTCCCTGTCTTTCTCACGTATATCACCTTGAAAACTCTTTAGGAAGGTATAAAACAAAGGAAAATAACATGCTTAAAGGTAAAATGTGTCTTTTAATGTTAAAGTACCTTTTCCTATCACAAATATGACATATATGTGAAATTTTGTCTTTTTAACAAATGGTGTGAGTTTAGGGTGGGACAACCTGTTTGTTAGAACAATAGGAGATGGGGGACTGTTCGGGAATCATTTTTACATTTGCAATGGCACAGAAATGACATACTTTATCTTCAAAAATATTTCTCACTTTATATTTATTCATTTTTTACCCTATTTTAATTGTACACTAGCAGTCAAATGTTTTTGAACAGTAAAATATTTAACAATTTTAAGAAGTCTCTTCTGCTCACCAAGCCTGCATTTATTTGATTCAAAGCACAGCAAAAACTGTAATATTTTAAAATATTGTTACTATTTTAAAAAGAAACATTTTTCTCTTAAAATATATTTTAAAATATAATCTATTCCTGTCATTTCAAAGCTGATTTTCTGAATCATTACTCCAGTCACATGATCCTTCAGAAATTAGAAATCAGAAATCAGCTTTAATATTCTGATTTGCTGCTCAAAATTATTATTATGCTGAAAACAGCTGAGTAGAATTTCTTTCAAGTTTCTTTGATGAAGAGAAAGTTCAGAAAAACAGCATTTATCTAAAATATTATTTTTTGTAACATTATTAATGTCTTTATCATCACTTTTGATCATTTCAATGCATCCTTGCTAAATAAAAGTATTAATTTCTGTAATATCTTTCCTCAAAAAAACAAACCAACAAAAAAAATTATACCTTTTTGTTTCAGATAAATGCTGATCTTGGAGACTGGAGTAATGACGGTAAAATTCTGCTCTAGAATCACAGAAATAAATTACATTTTAAAACATATTCAAATAGAAAACAGTTTTTTGAAATAGTAAAAACAATTCAAAATGTTACTGGTTTTGCTGTATTTTAAATCAAATAAATGCAGGCTTGGTGAGCAGAAGAGACTTTAAAAAACATTAAAAATCAAAAACTTTTGATTGGTAGTGTAGTTGCAAAGTGCATCATTTATGTACATTTTGATAAAAAAATATTTCCTTTAATCCATTGGTAACACTTTGCAATAAGGTTTTTTACATCAATAAAAAAGTTAATATAATAACATGAAATAGCAATAGCAACATCATATTTATATATCAACATGAACCTAAGTTAATATGTATTGTTAGTTTATGAAATGCATTAATATGCATGACTTGAATCTTCGCATCTGTAGCAGTAAGGTTCCATTTGTTAACATTCAACGACTATTTTCACAGAACTTATTATTCTTAATATTTCTTGAAACATTTACCAACATATTTTAAACTTGAAAGTTGCATCTGTTAAAATGAATGTACTTGTAATGAACAACCAGCCAATGTATTTTTAATGAACTGCTGTACCATTTACAAAGAATAATAAATGCTATAAGAACTATACTGCTCATTGTTTGTTCATTAAGTAATATTAACAAATGAGACTGCATTTTGAAGTGTTATCAATAATACGTATACTGAGTCATCAACTAGCATAAGTGATAAATAGATACTGTATTAATCATGCTGATAACACAACACACCAGTCTGGAAACATTTGGCAGCAGAGAAGGGACCTAAAAACAAGTCGAACCCAAGTTGTAGATTCCAAAACATCACCAAAAAGCAAATAAATCATGTTACATATCTGATTTGTCCATCTCATCTGACATCACTGCCCAACAATCTTTCAAAAAGGAAATGTCAGAAATGAACAAGGTTTCTTTCAACAATGCAATCTAAGGTAAAAGAAGTCTCAATATGTAATACTGTTGAACTTAATATAGATTCCCTGAAATAGATTCCCAGCCATGGCACAGAGGACAAGGGGGCGACGCAGTCTAGACCTCTAACAAGTCAATCCAGCGTGTCTGCGCTGGGAGCGATTGAAACAGAGCTCCGGACAGCTCTGACAAGCCTCAACCTTTCAGTTTCCAGGTATTTGGACACAGATATTGAAATAACAAACAGGCGATGGAGGCCGAGGTGATTGATGGAGTGAGCGGGCCAGACTACACCCCGCTGGTGGTCTATGCGCTGATTCATTCGCACCTGAATTTCTTTATTTTTCCCTCCCTTAGTTAACAAAAGCCAAAGAAAAGGTCAAGTTGGTCTTGACTTGGTGGTCCATTGTATAAAAATAACCTTCACAGAGAATGGAAAAAGCCTATAGGACTCAGTGATAAAAACACATCTCAGATAAAAAATAGAGAATGTGGACATTCAGACAGCTGTTATCGGCAGCTCACCCAGAGACACTTTTATTCCGCTGTATTTTTACTCCCTGGAGTCACAGTGACGAGTGTGAGGATAGGTCTTTCTACAGCACTCGCAATATCATATGAAGAACATCATAAATGTCAATATTCATTTCAATCTAAAGTCTAAACCAGACAGATTACATTGATTCATACAGACCAGGCAGCACTTACTCACTTTTAAATACGTGGGTTTTTGTATCAAGCGAATGAAATTACATACATAGAAAGGCATTATAGACGTGAAGGCTGTTCATAAAAGTAGAAAATCTTTTTCTAAGATTAAAAAAAAAAAACTGGGATGGCAGTGGATTATATCTAATTTACAATACAGGACAAAAGTTTACATCCCCCTTTCAGATTCTGCAAAATGTTAATTATTTTACCAAAATAAGATGGATCATACAAACGCATGTTATTGTTTATTTAGTACTGACATGAATAAGATATTTCACATAAAAGATGTTTACATATAGTCCACAAGAGAAAATAATAATTGAATTTATAAAGTTATATCTTTTTTTTTTTTTTTTTTTTTTTTAGTGATAGTTGTTCATAAGTCCCTTGTTTGTCCTAAACAGTTAAGCTGCCCACTGTTCTTCAGAAAAGTTCTTAAGGCATTACTACACGAAAAAATAAGATATTTAGGCAAAATAAAAAAAATGAACACATCTCCATTCTGTTCAAAAGTTTTTACCCCCCAGCTCTTAATGCATGTTTTTTCTTCTGGATAATCAGTGAGTGTTTGAACCTTCTGTAATAGTTGCATATGAGTCCCTCAGTTGTCCCCAGTGTGAAAATATGGATTTCAATATCATACAGTCATTGTTGAAAAACCAAAGAATTTGTGGGACCTGAAGAATTTGTCTGAAGAATAGTAAACAGTTTAATAGAGAAGTTTACTTCCAGAACAAAAATTTTGAGATAATGTACTCACCCCCTTGTCAAGATGTTCATGTCTGTCTTTCGTCAGTGATAAAGAAATTATGTTTTTTGAGGAAAACATTTCAGGATTTTTCTCCATATAGTGGACTTCAATAGTGCCCCGAACTAGTTACAAAATGCAGTTTAAATGCGGCTTCAAACATTCCCAAATGTTGTAAATGATCCCAACTGAGGAAGAAGGGTCTTATCTAGTGAAATTTATTTATTTAGTTTTTAACCTCAAACACTCATCTTGTTTTGCTCTGCCCGAACTCCTGGTTCAAGACAGTTAGGGTACGTCAAAAAACTCCCATTTCATTTTCTCCCTCAACTTCAAAATCATCCTACATCGCTATTTTTCCCTTTTTTGTTAAGGGTGTTTGATTTGCTTTGCATGTTCACTCTGCAAACACTGGGTCGGTACTTCTGCAGCGATGTAGGGTGATTTTGAAAAGATTTTTGAAGTTGAAGGAGAAAATTAGATAGGAGTTTTTCGACATGCCCTAACTGTCTTGAACCAGAAAAAACAGAGTTCAGGCAGACCAAGATAAGATGTGCATTTGAGGTTAAAAAGTATATAAATCATAATTTTTAAAAACAAAATAACCAATTGTTTCGCTAGATAAGACCCTTCTTTCTTGGCTGGGATCGTGTACAACTGCATTTTGGGATCGTTTGAAGCCAAATTTAAACTGCATTTTGGAAGTTCAAACTCAGGGCACCATAGAAATCCACTATGTGGAGAAAAATCCTGAAATGTTTTCCTCAAAAAACGGTGTCTTTATGACTGAAGAAAGAAGTACAAGAACAATTTGGATGACAAGGGGGTGAGTACATTATCTGTAAATTTTGGTTATGGAAGTGAATTTCTCTTTTAACTGTTCAGGTCTAAGAGAGGACTCATGAACAACCCTAAAACAAAAATAAAAAACTGTGGATCATTTAGTTAACAACACAGTATCAAGAATCAAGCGTATGTAAACATAAACCGGGTCATTTTTTATAAATTCAACTATTATTTTCTCTAGCTAGACTATTTGTAAACATCTTTTACGTGAAATATCTTATTCAGGTCAGAATTTAACAAACAATAACATGCAATTTGTATGATCTTATTTTGGTAAAATAATTAACATTTAGCAGATTCTGAAAGGGGGGTGTAAATTTTGACCTGCTTAAAAAAAGAAAAACGAATAAAAATGACAAAAATGCAACAAATTTACTAAAACTTTAACTGAAAATGAAAATAAAAACAGAAAATATAAAAACCTGTTCAAATTTAAATAAAAACTAACAGTATTTCAAAATAACTCTAGTACATAAAGTACTAATGTTTTTTTAAGTAGTCTTATGCCAACCATTTTATTTGCATTTCTTTGATTAAATAAAGAAAACATTAATATTGAGAAATATTATTACAATTTTAAATCAGGGTTTGTTTGTTTTTTAAATATATTTTCGAATGTTTAAAAGTATTCCTGTGAACAAAGCTGAATTTCCAGCATCTTTACTCCAGTCTTCAGTGTCACATGATCTTTCAAAAATCTAACCTAATATTTGCTGCTCAGGAAACATTCCTTATTATTTTCTTATGCTGAAAATAACTGTTGAATAATAGTTTTGTATAGTCTGTCATATCTTCCTTAGCCCCACCTTAAACGATTAATTCACTTCCAGAATAGAAATTTCCTGATTATTTACTCACCCCCATGTCATCCAAGATGTTCATGTCTTTCTTTCTTCAGTCGTAAAGAAATTAATGAATATTTTGCTCCATATAGTGGACTTCAATGGGAATCAATGGGTTGAAGGTCCAAACTGCAGTTTCTTTCAGTTGACTTTCGCTACTTTTGCCTTGTAAACAATGGGTCGGTACTTCTACCTAAGTCATGCATGCGTGACCTTTTCAACATGACTACGTAATGCGTGAGGTCAAGCTAGTGCAAGACAAGCATTTGTGGTTAAAAAGCATATAAATTTGTATTTGTTTTAGAAAATGACAGATCGTTTCACTAGATAAGACCCTTATTCCTCGGCTGGGATTGTGTAAAGCCGATCAAAGCTGCTTTGGAACTACAATTCGGACTTTCAACCCATTGGCTCCAATTGAGGTCCACTATTTGGAAAAAAATCCTGGAATGTTTTCCTCAAAAACCTTAATTTCTTTTCTACAGAAAGAAAGACATGAACATCTTGGATGACATGGGGGTAAGCAAATTATCAAGAAATTTTTATTCTGGAAGTGAAACTCTAAAATGTGATTTTGGCCTGTCCCACCTCAGAGTTCTCGATGTTCTAGTCTATATTTAACAAAATCTTTATCTGACAGACTGTATCCTGGTCTTGAGCTGGATGACTCATATCCCGCTCCTCATGGACCTTTAACCTTCTCATGAGCAGCCTTCACCTTTAACAAGTACACCCACCCCTCCAGAGCACTAGTCAGGCTCAGCAATAAATCGTGAGCTCGGTTAGTTACGATCTTGGTAATCCTATTGCTACCCATTCTCGACTAAAGCTCTGAAACTTTCGACTCCATGTGGTGAAGGAGATCACAGCCTTTATTGAACACGTTCAAAGCTCGATATCAGCCCAGCCAGCCGATGCGACGGACTAAAACGGCCTTAGGCTATTTCAGACATCTGGAAAACACATCCTTCTCCTGTCCTTTATCATTACACTTCCTTCATTTCATATAAAATATGGAAATACGGCTAGTCTGGTTCTGCTGCTTCTACATTCCTTTAGTTTAATGTAAACACTCTCCAACCAAACTTATGAGACATGATTAAATAATATGAATAAAATGATTATATTTCTAATTTGATACAAAATTGCACACCCTAGTGACTCAAACACCTATAAACCCATTTCCAAACTGAACACACTAGGTTGTCAAGATTTGCGGTATTTTTTCCTATGAACAATGTTACGTGACTGCTCAAAGAGGATTGATGACTCTCTCTCATATTGAATTGGTATTTAGCAGTGTAACTACATCTTCATGATTATTATTGGTAATAAAATCCTTGTCCGGATCTGAGGTCAGCTAAACATTCAGACACGCCAAGCTGAAGCAGGAAAAGCCTGCAGGGCTTCAAACGCTTCAGAGGCTCAGAGACTTTAAAGTGAGAGAAGATGTATGACCAGGAAAAACATGGTAGAAGCTGCACACACACACACGCACACACACACGCACACACACACGCACACACACACGCACACACACACACACACACACACACACACACACACACACACACACACACACACACACACACACACACACACACACACACACACACACACACACACACACACACTTGATTTAGCAGCACATGAACCTGTTTGACCCCAATAGTGAAAAACATCCACACACATGATTGTATAGTTATAGGACCGTATATTACAACAAAACACTGTTCCGAGTTGGGTATCTTTAAATACACAACTAGTTAGTGAGAATGTCCGGAATGATTTACTGATCGATGGAAACGCCAGACAGATTCAAACTGATTAAAGGCTTACAAATCATGAAAGCTCATGAAAGGTCTGTAATAAGTATTATAAAATAGCAGACATTCTGCTATCCGTACCAATAATAATGTCACACAAATTCAGTGAATAAAATAAATAAAATTAGTGAGAATATCCGGGATGTTTTACTGCACAATAGAAACACTAGACATATTCAAACTCATTAATGATGAGAGTCTTATAATTCAAGAAAAGGTCTGTAAAAAAAATATAAAAATCATGAAATTAAATAAAAAAAAAATTCTGTAATTCTACTATCTGTACCAAAAAAATAAAAATTATATAAATTATATATTATAAATTATATAAAAAATAGATAAAATAAAATAAAATAAATGAGATTGAGAATAACTGATTAATGATAGTCTCACAATTCATTAAAAGGTCTGTAAAAAAAAAAAAAATCATAAAATAAACAAAAAATATTTTCTGTAATTCTACCATCTGTACCAATAATAATGTCCCAGGAACTAAGTGACAAATAAAATAAAAACACTAGACAGATTCAAACTGATTAATGATGAGAGTCTTACAATCCATGAAAAAAATCATTAAAAAAAATACTCTATGTAATATCTGCACCAATAATAATAATGTCCCAATGATTAAGTGACAAATAAAATAAAATAATACAGGGTATACGCAGGAATCCTAAAGGTAATTTCAATACCTTTTTAAGACTTTTTAAAGACCTTCTCAGAATATTTTAAGACCTCTTCGCCACTTCAAGTTCTAATCAGTATCAAACCTTTAACTTAATAAACAGTTGTTAATAAACAGTTGTAGTTAATTATACTACAGGGCCGTTGAATGCCGTCTGATTGGCTGACGAACGTTCTAGAGGTGTGCATTATTTTCAGGGAAACTCACGGCGAACGTAGTTCCAGGCTGCTTTTGACCGCAGTACATGTCTATTTCACTTCGCCACACGATTTCAGTTATTTCAAAGGTCCTTACAGCCCACTAACAGCAAAATAACCAAAACTCACACTGACACTGGCCAATTGACTTCGGTCCGTAGAATTCTACGAAAATATTGCACACTACCTCGGGTGTGCATTATTTTCTAAGAATTCTACCGCTGTCGTCAATTATTCCTTACATAAATCAATGGAGCACAACCATGCAAAAGAACGCAGATAAGATCGGAAGCTTCACGGTTGTTTTCAGCGACAGGCTTCAGCCACTGTTTAAACTCATCTTTCTCCAACCAGGAGTAAGCAAACTTACATTTTCCCATTTTGCCGTCTGTTTTGCTCTATGGTTTCGCTACATGTGGAGAGCGTCACATCACCTTCCCGCGTTTGTCGCAAATTACGTGACATCACCCAGATGCGCCCCGGCCCGAACCAATCGTGTGGATTGAGCACGCCGTTGTTAATATGAGGAAAATAAATATATTTATGCTTTTTTGGAGTCAAAGACAACGCTTGAACAAAATTTAAGACCTCGAAAAAACACGATTAAGACTTTTTAATACCTTCTAAGTGCCTTAATTTTCTCATAATTGATTTATCAACTTTTAATCAGAGTAACTGATTAATGATGAGAGTCTTACAATTCATGAAAAGGTCTGTAAAAAAAAAAAAAAACATAATAAAATAAATAAAAATATATTATCTGTAATTTTACCATCTGTACCAATAATAATCATGTCCAGGAATTACGTGAAAAATAAAATAAAATAGCTAAAAATGAGAATAACTGATTAATGATGAAAGTCTTAGAATTCATGAAAAGGTCTGTAAAAAAAAAAAAAACATAACAAAATAAATAAATAATTTTGTCTATACTTCTACTATCTGTACCAATAATAATAATGTCTCAGGAATTTAAGGGACAAACAAAATAAAATAAAATAAATAATAACTGAGAATGGAAATAAGTGATTAATGATGAGAGTCTTACAAATTATGAAAAGTTCTGTAAAAAAAAAAAAAAGAAAGAATAATAAAATAAATAAAAATATATTGTCTGTAGTTCTACTATCTGCACCAATAATAATAATGTCCCAGTGATTAAGTGAAAAATAAAATAAAATAACTGAGAATGAGAATAACTGATAAATGATGAGTCTAACAATTCATGAAAAGGTCTATAAAAACAAATCATAATAAAATAAATAAAAATATATTGTCTGTAATTCTACTATCTGTGCCAATAATAATGTCCCAGTAATTACGTGAAAAACAAAATAAAATAAATAACTGAGAATGAGAATAACTGATTAATTATGAAAGTCTTACAATTAATGAAAAGGTCTGTAAAAAAAAAAAAAAAACATAATAAAATAAATAAAAATATATTATCTGTAATTTTACCATCTGTACCAATAATAATCATGTCCAGGAATTACGTGAAAAATAAAATAAAATAACTAAAAATGAGAATAACTGATTAATGATGAAAGTCTTAGAATTCATGAAAAGGTCTGTAAAAAAACCCATAACAAAATAAATAAAAAATATTGTCTATACTTCTACTATCTGTACCAATAATAATAATGTCTCAGGAATTAAGGGAAAAACAAAATAAAATAAAATAAATAATAACTGAGAATGGAAATAAGTAATTAATGATGAGAGTCTTACAATCAATGAAAAGGTCTGTAAATAAAGAATCATAATAAAATAAATAAAAATATATTGCCTGTAGTTCTACTATATGTACCAATAACAATAATAATAGTAATAAAGGAATTAAGTGACAAATAAAATAAAATAAAATAAAATAACTGAAAATGAGAACAACTAATCAATCATGAGTCTTATAATTCATGAAAAGGTCTGTAAAAAAAAAAAAATCATAATAAAATAAATAAAAAATATATTGCATGTAGTTCTACTATCTGCATCAATAATAATAATGTGCCAGTGATTAAGTGAAAAATAATAAGACAAAATAAAATAACTGAGAATAAGAATATGAGATTCTTACAATTCATGAAAAGGTCTGTAAAAAAAAATCATAATAAAATAAAAAAAATATATATTGTCTGTAATTCTACTATCTGTACCAATAATAATAATGTCCCAGGAATTAAGTATAAAATAAAATAAAATGAGAATAACTGATTAATGATGAGAGTCTTACAATTCATTAAAAGGTCTGTAAAAAAATAAATAAAAAATGTCTGTAATTCTACTATACGCACGAATAATAATTTTTTCCCCAGCATTTAGTGAATATAATAAAAAAGCAGACTCTTCATTTGTGCATGCTATTAAAACAATGTGATCTCATCTTATAAGAAAAATGAAAAACATAATTAAACTAAATTAAATTAAAATCAAATTAACACCCTTCAGTGCATCTTATTAAAAATATAATTTGTCCTTGATCAAAATGTACTTTCTGCAATACAACACCCACTTTCGACAATTCACTCAATTCCTAACGAATGAAATACAAAATAAAGTCACGTCCCACATATTTTCACTAGGAAATGTGTCACATTACAAAAGCAAAATGAGTTGCGAATGCCGTTTCATGTTCGTCTCTGACTGTGGAGGGTGAAATGTTCACAGGGAATGCTTCATCTCCATGATCACTTCTGAATGAAGCGCTCTGCTTAGTCTGGCTAGGTTGGACGTTCACATGGCGTTTCCTTCATCGGCGCATGTAACCTTGCGATGCTAAGCCTACGTGAATCGTTAAGCGCAGCGTTTGAAGTGCGAACGGGTTTTAAGCTAGTACAACGAGCATCAAATAAATTCCAGAATCTACAGTAAATTCAAAAGTACAGAGCGCTTCGCTATAATTACAGGAGGATCAAAACCTGAAATCCTGCTGCATAAAGCACTCGCGCTCATTAATGTTGACAGGTGCTGCACACCTGCTGGGCTGTTTTTACCTGCGCTTGATGGCCAATGGAGCGGCATTAGCACTTGAAAGCACTTTAGATATGATTAAGAGCAGTGTGCTATCAAACACTCTGGGAAGCAGATTAGAATAACAAACGTGTTGCCTGGTATCCGTCATTTTCCTCAAGCGCAGATTGGTCAGTGCTGACTTTGTAAACTGAAGCCAACAGTTAGTTTAGGGTTTATTTTGGTTACCATAATATTACATGACATATTATAAGACAGTTCAGAAGTCACAGGGAGCAGAGAAAAGCTGCACGCAGGGTGCAAAACTCCCACAATGCACAGCAGGTGACTGCTAATTCACTCCAGAGGAGAGCTGCCATACTGCAGGGTAGGGATGCTCATTTCGGTTAATTTTCCTGACCGACAACCGCTGCTTGTTATCCGAACATTAACCGTTAACTGATACAATTAGAATAATAAATTAGTTTAAAATAAAAATAGAATGCACGAGTATCTGTGATGATACATTAAAAATACAAGCAAATGTTTTATTTTAACGTGCAAACAGCAGCATACAGAGCAACAAAACCAACTGTATTGACATATACTTAAATTATCACACATCAGCAGCGGTTCTGAGAACAGAGAAAATCTGAATGGAAAAAAAAGAATAATATAAATAGGCCTACACTAAATATGTATAAATTAAATAACTACCTAATAAAGATGACAAAACTAAAACACACACTGAATCCTTTTATGCGCTTTGAAGAACTGTACCGGTCTTATTCTTCTCGTCGGACACAAAAATATATAGCAGGCCAGCCAATACCTCAGTGTGCCTAGTTTTTAACATGTCCACATGCTGTACGGATAGGCAGGACCGCTGCCTGTTAACTCTTAGATCCGCGAAAAAAACACCATCACAAAAACCCTTTCAATTTGCGGTTCGGGACTTCCATCTGTTTTAGTCGGGATGTTCCATTAACAGTTACACAGACTCCAGATCAATTGAAGAGTAGTTCTTTACATTTATTAGTCTCGTTCACATTGGCGTGCCGCCACACACACACCTGTGCTAATCTCCACAACACCCCACCCTCTGCACATGCGCAAACATATACTAGGCAGGGTTGCCACTACTCCAAAAAACCATCCACTATCATTACATCTTCCTTTTTTTTTTTTTTTAACATTTAAACTTCTCAACAACCATGAAAAATACAAACATGATTTAAAATATCCTATTAAACCTCTTTGACCATTTCAGTCTTTTGCAACAGTCTTTCAACATGTTTCAATAAGTCTTTCAGGGCATTTCCGGTCACGAACAGATCTTCTCAATGGTATCTCAGTCTTTTCAGGTTGTTCTAGCTCAGCTGATAAGTCTTTCAACAAATGTTGACGATTCCTCCTTAACACAACACCACCTGTAGTTTCGACTGTCATATGCGTGAGGAGAAGCGCGTGTTTTACAGCGTTCAGCAATAGCCAATCACAGACATGTATGTTGATTTGATTATCACTGTGGCCATTGGCCAATCACAGGAGGCTATGTTACAATCCACTCACCAACCAAAGTGCCGGTTTCAGTTTTGCTGACTTCTACACTTTCGCGAACTCTCTTATTAAAACAAAGAAAGTGTTGGCATTATATAAATAAGAGATTAATTGTGCAGTGTAAAGGTTATTTTATTACTTTTTAATAAGTTTATGAGATTGCGATGAACTACTCTAGGATGAGTGATAGCTTTCCAGGGATTGTAACGGGAGCGCCTATTGCGCACTTTCTAGACTATAATTCATTCAGAATTTGAATACATTCACTCACGGATTCACTCTCTGATAACCCAATAACGCCACTTGCCATTGAGTTGCATATACTACATCAGTTTACTAAGTAAAGGTGAAGCAAAATATGTCTGTACAGCCACACTGCGCGTGAGTAAACGGATAACTTACAAATAGCATTATTTCTTTCACCATGCAGCAAACGTAAAAAAAAAAAAAAAAGAATAGAAAAAAACCCTTTTAAACCGTTTAACTGATAGTAATAATCGGTTAAAATTCTTACTGTCGGTTAACGGTTAAACGGTCAATATGAGCATCCCTACTGCAGGGCTCTCAGACTAGCCATCCACACTAATATTATCAGACTGATATTATCATGAAATCTTATCGTCATTTTAAGGAACTGTTCAGGCTTCCTGATGTCTCTGGAGTTCAACATCTCTGACTGTGCTCAGTAAGGTTGACATAAAACAAAAAAGGCAATGTGACAGGACCAAGATCACGTATAGACTGAGTGTGAGACTCCAAGGACTCAAACTCTAATGTAGTACAGTATGTACTGCACAGTATTCAGTTAGTAGTAAAGTATTTCATTATGAACAGACATCAGAAGCCATTTCTGAGCCAAGCGGATTTTAAATGCGACTTTTAATTTACAGTTATTTCTTGGAAAGTGAGGTTGCATGATAATTCTCTGGGAAAAAAGGTTTGACCAAAATCGTTAGTGAATTGAGAAACATTTGTATAATCATCTACTCACCCTCATGCTGCTTCAGACTAATACAATTTTATATTTATATCAAAAAACTGTTCTTTTTCATACAGTGAAAATGGTCACTGGGTGTCAATACTGGGTTGGATTGATGGTTTGATAGGAAATAAATAAATACATAAGTAATTATTAATAATGCACTCACGCATAAATATTGTAAACATTTATATTTAACGATAAAACAATAGAACAACAGAATAATCAATAGAAAGATAGAAAGAGAACATTAGATAGAATGATAGAGTGATAGAAAGAAGAATAGAACGATAGACAGAAGAGAACAACAGAACGATGGATAGAACGATAAAACAAAAGGAAAACAGAATGATACAATGATAGAATGATAGATAGAATGATATAACAGAATGATGGATAGAACAATAGAATGACAGAACAATAGATAAAATGATAAAATGATAGATGGAACAATAGAATAATAGAACGACAGATCGATAGATAGAATTATAAAACGAAAGAACAACATGATAGGTAGAACGACAGAATGATGGAACGATAGAACATATAGAATGATAGAATAACAGAACAACAGATAGAATGATAAAATGATAGAAAGACAGAATAATAGATAGAAAGATAAAATGAATGAACAACATGATAGACAGAATGATAGAATGATGGAAAGATAGAACATAGAATGATAGAATGACAGAACAATATATAGAATGATAAAATGATAGAACGACAGATCAATAGATAGAAAGATAAAACGAAAGAAAAACATGATAGGTAGAACGACAGAATGATAGAACAATAGAATGATGGAACGATAGAACATACAGATTGATAGAATAACAGAACAATAGATAGAATGATAAAATAGATAGACAGAAGGATAGAATAATCGAACGAAAGAACGACAGATAGAACGATAAAACGAAAGAACAACAAAATGATAGAATGACAGAATGATAGAGCGATAGAATGATGGAATGATAGATAGAATGATAGAACAGAACGATAGAATGACAGAACAATAGATAGAATGATACAATAATAGATTAACCAATAGCATAATAGAATGACAGAACGATAAATAGAACGATAAAACGAAAGAACAACATAATGATACATAGAATGACAGAATGATAGAACGATAGAATGATAGAACAATAGAATGACAGAACAATTGATAGAATGATACAATGATAGATAGAATGATAGAATAATAGAACGATAGAACATATAGAATGATAGAATAACAGAACAACAGATAGAATGATAAAATGATAGAATGATAGAATAATAGAACGACAGAACAATAGATAGAAAGATAAAATGAATGAACAACATGATAGACAGAATGATAGAATGATGGAACGATAGAACATAGAATGATAGAATGACAGAACAATATATAGAATGATAAAATGATAGAACGACAGATCAATAGATAGAAAGATAAAACGAAAGAAAAACATGATAGGTAGAACGACAGAATGATAGAACAATAGAATGATGGAACGATAGAACATACAGATTGATAGAATAACAGAACAATAGATAGAATGATAAAATGATAGACAGAAGGATAGAATAATCGAACGAAAGAACGATAGATAGAACGATAAAACGAAAGAACAACAAAATGATAGAAGACAGAATGATAGAGCGATAGAATGATAGATAGAATGATAGAACAGAACGATAGAATGACAGAACAATAGATAGAATGATACAATGATAGATAGAATGATAGAATAATAGAACGATAGAACGATAAAATGAAAGTACAACATAATGATAGAACAACACGAAAGATGGAACGAAAGAATGGTGGAATAGAATGATAGATAGAACGCTAGATAGAACAAAGAATGATGGAATGATAGAATGACAGATATAACGAAAGAATGATGAAATGACAAAATGACAGACAGAACAATAGAACAACAAAACGATAGATAAGACAGTAGAACGATAGATAGAATAGATTGATAGATAGAACGACAGAACAACAGATAGAACAACAGAATGATAGAACGAAAGAATGATGGAAACGATACATAGAGTGATAAAACAATATAATGATGGAATGATAGATAGAATACAATGACAGAATGACAGAACAATAGAATGACAGAACGGCCGACAGATAGAATGATAGAATGACAAAGCGATAGAACGAAAGAAAGATGGAATGATAGATAGAACGACAGAACAATAGAATGACAGATAGAACAGTAGAATGACAGAACGATAGAATAGTAGAACAATAGATAGAATGATAGAATGACAGAACAATAAATAGAATGATACAATGATAGATAGAACGATAGAATAATAGAATGACAGAACGATAAAACGAAAGAACAACATGATAGATAGAATGACAATGATGAAACGATAGATAGAATGATAGAACATAGAATGATAGATAGTACATCCCTACATCCAATTATCTCTGACAAGCACCACCTTTTCCATGTGTCACAGATTTACATAAATAAAAAAACATAGCTAGTAAGACAGAAATAGCAAGCGATTTCACCAACTCACATCTGCCCAAAACTCACAATCATATTCAAACCCATTTGGCCCGTTTCTGAATTCTGTTCCACTGAAGTGAGCAAAACCATCAGGAATCATTACACACAACAATCCTGAATAGCCATATTACTTACTGTCCCATTAAAGCAGATTAAAACACACTCAACCAGTCAACAATGACACTCAGCCGCCTGTGTTTTCATCTATTTACAGTTTGGAGGGTATGAACTCCTCTCATTTACCCTGATGGAGGTAATCGATGGTTTTCCGTGTCCTGAGGTGAGCTCTCAGAGAACAGCAAGTATCCGGGAGTCTATAAGGTCAGTCTCTGGAGAGCGATCTCTCTCAAACACAGCTGTGTTTCTCTGACATATAAGTGATCCGTGAACCACGCATTCAGAATTTCACATGACTCTACTGCCTCTGTGATTGCAGGGGACGCATGAATCGCTATAAAATTGTCAGCAGTAAATAACTGCTTGTGTGAAATGTCAATGTTATGTTGTTGGGGTTTTTTTGCTGTGAGAGTGATTCGGCTCTTGATTGAAGATGGCATCTTGAAACGGCGTGGCCAGATACTGCTGTCATCTACTCTACTGCTGTGTCACAACTGTCCAAACTGCTGAGTCTCCAAAAACAATTGCGAGTTTGCTTCACTGCCTAGAAGCAGAGACTCCATCGCATGGATGCTTCAGGTAATATTATATTCTCATGACCCTTTTGTCGCTACCCTGTGGGTAGCTGGTTTAACAAGCAACTAACTCAACGGATCACCACCAGCAGTCAAAGTGACCACTACTGAATCAAACTGAAAAAAATGTCCATAACTGGTTAATCTATACGGACAAAAATACAGACATTTTGTGGTACAGCTACACTACCGTTCAACATTTTGGGACATAAAGTTATTTATTTGGTTTATTTGATAATAATAATGCTCCCAGAAAAGCAAATCATTAGAATGAATAAATTACATTTTAAAATATATTCAAATAGAAATCAGTTATTTTAAATTGTAATAATATTTCACAATATTGCTGTTTTTACTGTATTTTTGAACACATAAATGCATCCTTGGTGAGCATAAAATACTTGTTTTTAAACATTAAAATGTCTTACTGACTCCTTAGGATCAAAACTCAATAGATAGAATGATAGATAGACGGAAAGAATAATAGATGGACAGACAGAGTGATAGAAACAACAACAGAATGATAGAATGATAGATAGAGCAACAGGACGACAGGCAACAAAGGAACGAACGAACGAACAAACGATAGATAGATAGATAGATAGATAGATAGATAGATAGATAGATAGATAGATAGATAGATAGATAGATAGATAGATAGATAGATAGATAGATAGATAGATAGATAGATAGATAGATAGATAGATAGATAGATAGATAGGAGCAACAGGACGACAGGCAACAAAGGAACGAACGAACAAACAAACGATAGATAGATAGATAGATAGATAGATAGATAGATAGATAGATAGATAGATAGATAGATAGATAGATAGATAGATAGATAGATAGATAGATAGAGCCACAGGATGACAGGCAATGATAGAACGAACGAGCGAGCGAGCGAACGAACCAACGAACGATAGATAGATAGATAGACAGAATTACAGAATAATAGATAGAACGACAGAACGCTAGAGAACAATAGAATGATAGAATGATAGATAGCATGTTAGAATTTCAGATAAATAATAGAATGATAGATAGAATTATAGAACAATAGAATGAACAACAGAACGACAGAACAATAGTATAATGACAGAACGATAGAACAAAAGAACAATAGACAGAATGATAGAACAATAGAATGATAGAATAGAATGATAGAACAATAGATAGAATGTTAGAATGAGATAAAACGACAGACAGAGCAATAGATAGAATGATAGAATAGAACGACAGTGATAGAACGATAGATAGAATAACAGAATGACAGAAAGATAGAATGATAGGTAGAACAACAGAACATCAGCAATAGATAGAATGATAGTTAGAATGACAATGATAAAATGATAGAATGAAAGAATGATAGAACAACAGAATAAGAGAATGACAGATAGAACAGAATGACAGAACTATGGACAGAAAGATGGAAAAACAGAACGATAGAACTATAGACCGACAAAACAAAAGAAAGTACGATAGACAGAACCATTGAACGACAGAGTGATAGAATGATAGACAGAACGACATAACAGTAGAAAGAACGATAGATCAACAGAGCGATAAATAGAACGATAGATAGAATGACAGAACACCAAATAGAACAATAGAATGATATATAAAAAAGACTTTTTAAAACTTTAAAAAGTCTTACTGACTCCAAACCACTCGTTTGGATCAAAACTCAAGTCATGATCTTGTAAAACAAAGGTATCGACTCACAAGAATTACATCTATCCATTATTGTATATGCAATTTTCATTTTGATTGTTACAAACTAAAGGTTAAGCCTGTGCAAATCAATACAGCTTAACTTGTATTTAATTTAACCCAAAATATTCCTTGAAGCTGCAGTGACCTCTTGTTGTTTAATCAGGGTTTGCATACATCAAAAAGAATGATCTATTTAATTGATGTGCATCAATACACCACCCACAATCTGTTTTTCAAATGTGCAATTAAAACCAAATTTGCGTTCTACTGAGGTGATCTCTCCCTTGCAGATGTTACAGGAGCTGTGGAAAGTGCTTTTCCCTGTATCACTGGCCTCAACACTATCTGACCATTAAGTGTTTTGACTTCAGCTCGATCTCTGAACACTTCGTCTCTGCCTCCACATCCACAAAAAAAAAAAGAGAGGACGAAGCAGAACAGAAACAAATGTGCCAATCTGCCAGGTTAAATTTAGGCCCATCCTCTAGTCTTGACACGAGCGGGCACCGCAGGAGCGTGGGTGATCCGCTAATGGAGGCCTGAGAGGTGAACTATAGATCAGCGCTTCAATATTAATGCAGCTACAGCACGAATGAACAATTCAAGAATCGCATAACAGCCGCAAAGAGAAACACTAGAGCCGACGCTGTCAGCAGTTTGTCTGTGTGTAAGTATTAAATGTTTCATTCTCTCTGCTCACTGTTAAATATCTCGAGGTCTGTGGAGTAAAAGACAAACCGGTAACGATAGAACTATGGAGTTCCGTATGGAAGACCAATTTGTAAAATGTCAACTCGAGGTTTACTTGTTACCTAAATACTGTTACTGAAACTCATAGCATTTTAAATCTTTTTTTCTTAAATTTAAATTAAAATTAAAATTAATATAATTTCATGTTTGCTACATAAATTCGCATTTAAGAACAGTTTACAAGATTGTTCACCAGCTTAACACACACTATTAAAATAAAATAAAATAAAATATGAACTATAAAATAAAACAAAATTTAAAAAAATAAAATTATAAGTTAATAAAATAAAAAAAATTATAGTAATTCCATATCATGTATGCAAATTAAATTAAATTAAATTAAAAAATGGGAAAAAAGAACAGAAAAAAGAAAAATGAACTATAAAATAAAACTTAATTAAATAAAATTATAATAATAAAAACTCCATATCATTTAATAAAAGAAAAACAAGATTTTGTCTTTTTTACAAGATAAAATTATAAAATAACTGATACATAAAATAAATAAAAAGAAAACATTAACTATAAAATAAAACATAATACAATAAAATAAGATAAAATAAAAAATAAAATAATAATAATACAAATTCCATAATCATGTCTGCGAGATTAAAAAAGGAACTGTTTACAAGATATAAATATAAAATAACTGATAAAATTAAATAAAATGAAAAAAATGAACTATAAAATAAAACTTAATTTATAAAGATTAAAAAAAGATAAGTTAATAAAATAATAATAATAATAATAATAATAATAATAAAAAATAACATTAGCCTAACACACATTAATAAAATAAAAGACAAGAAATAAAATAAAATAAAAACAATAATGTTTTTATTATTTTTTTTAATTAACTTATCATTTTATTTTATTTAATTTTTATTTTATCTTATTTAATTATGTTTTATTTTATAGTTCATTTTTCCATTTTATTTAATTTCATTATTTAATAAAATAAAATATAATAATTACTTTCACCTGCTCCTGAAACACAAATTCAAATTTAAATTTCAATTAAAATTCCATTTCATGTTTGCTTCACAAATTCGAATTTAGGAACTGTTTTAGGAGTTTAGGAAGATTGTACACCAGCCTAACACACACTGATAAAATAAAATAAAATTAGGTATAAAATAAAATAGTAAAATAATTTTTTTTTTTCATGATACTCATGAGGTGTGTACTATTAAAGTTGACCCAAAAAATTACAAAAATACAACCAACACAATGCATCTAGAAGTGTTTATCAAGGTGTGGATTATGGGAAGATTTCTCACCCTTTCTATAATTAAATGCGATTAGCATGTTAATTTATTTATTGAGTCTCTCCTTCAAAACCTGTTGTATCTATGTCATGTTCCTATGCAAATGCTCTTTTCATGTTCTAGACTACATTTTCTGTAGCTAATACATTTTAAAATTGACACTTGTCATGTTAAGCATGTTTTCTGCTATCCACACCCTGATGATGACTCTTCTAACGGCAACATAGCTTGCTTGTAGTGTATTTTAACACACAAACCCGCAGCCCGGGCTCATGCCGTAGGAAAGGGTCTATTCCTTCCAGAGCTTGAGGGCTAAAATAAAGCATCCCAAGCATGCAAACTCATAAGAAAGCCAGAGAGAATGAGAGAAAGAGAGAGGGAGGCCCAAGGCAGCCAAGCCTCTTTTGTGCAATATCTAGAAATAATTCCAAGGTCGACTTTCTTGGTATCGAGGGGTTTAGAATAAACACAGCGCTAATTAGCCCAAATGTGATACAATAGGCTATCTCAGATTAGTCTGATGACTGAAGAGAGTCTCCAAACTCTATTATTCTCTAGCTGTCATGCCTCAGTTGACAGGATGATGATTTTAGTGATCAAGGTCTTCATGATCCAGAGAGCTGCTGGGTCAAATCCTGATCACATCAAGGTAAACGTAGCAATGAGAAAAGAGGAAAGCCATAACTTTGAACCAGTGATGGTAAAACTACTTAGGACTGCACTGTAATGTTGCAATTAGAATTTTGCATAAAAGCCTCCTCTGTTTATAGATGTCAGCATATCTGATAGATGATGAATATAAATTGATCTTAAGTTAATTTGATAGTTTGCCAAGCTGTAACTATTGAAATTAACTTTACAAAATTCCAATTAACAAAAATAAAACCAAATAGAATAAAATAAATAAACATACAATTGCACAAGATTTCTTTAGAAAAGAATATAAAGTAAAAAATATTAAATAAAAGACCTAGAAATAAAATATCAGTAAAAAATTAATTAATGAATTAATTAATTAATTTAAATAATAATAATACAAAGTGAAAAAATAAAATAAGAGTGTTAATAAAATATTAGTAAAAAAAAATAAAAAAAACATCAAAAAAACACCAAAATACAGATGGGCAATATTTTTTAATTAAATAAAATACATATATGATTTAATAAATTTTATTTAATAAATTATCAGTAAAAAACAAACAACCTACAAAGAAACAAAATACCAAAACCAAAAACTACAACTCAACTAAACACAACTAAAACAAAATAAAATTGTTGAGATAACATTAAAAAAAACAAGACACAGACAATATTTCCCAAGAAAAAAAAAGAAAAAGAAAAAAGAATTTAAATACAAAAGTTAAATTATCAGTAAAATAAACAAACAAAACACCAAAACCAACTACAACCAAACTCAACTCAACTAAACTAAAAAATAAATAAATAAATAAAATAAAACAAAACAAAATTACAAATTAAATAAAATATATAAAAGAATTTATAAATTCTTAGTAAAAAAATTTAATTTGACAATTGACAATATTTCTAATAAAACTAAACTAAAATAAAAAAATGTAAAGATATTATTATAAAAATATTATAATAATATAAAAGAGTTAATAAACTATCAGTAAAATTAACAAAAATAAAATAAAATAAATAAAAAAGAGAGATTAAAGAGTTAATAAATTACCAGTGAAAACAAAAAAATAATTAAAACACGACACAGATGAAGAATATTTCCAAATAAAATAAACATACAGTTGGACAAGATTTCTCTACAAAAGAATACCAAAAAATAAATAAATAAGTGAGTAAAAAAAAACAAAAAACAAAGACACAGATGGCTAATATTTCCAAATAAAATTGAACAAAATAAAATAAAAATAAACAAAGTTTCACAAGATTTCTCTGGGGAAAAAAACTATAATAATAAAACAGTTAATTAAATATTAGTATAAATGCAAAAAAAAACTTAAAAAAAAGCTAAATAAAAAAATTTATTAAAATGATTTTTCAAAGTTGTAAATAAGTCAACATTACAGAAGTATGATTTACAAGAAAATACTATTTCAGCTTCTCTACTTCAAAATGTCATGCTTAATGTAATTATTTGTCAAATTTACTAGAAATGTCTGTGTAAAAATGGTTTCTATTGTTTCTTCATTTATTTTTGCAGTATACTGAGACAAGATTTCTTTCGATCTTAAAGAAGAACACACAATCTAACTTGTCATAACAAGTCAATCAATTTCTATCGGCTGTCACTCACAACTAGTTCTTTGCAAAAAAACATTCATCAGAGTGTCACCCTCCCCTCAGGACAGTACACAAGTCCTATTGATAGCAGACAAAGCTGACTGTGTCTGTGTCCCGCACCTCCACCCCCACACAGGACTCTAGGGTCCGTCAGCGAGAGCCTCATATACTGCAGTGTGGACACTAAATGGCCTATTCTCAATGCAATCAATGTCTCATTACAGCCCACCGTTATAAATCTGAGCCCTATTTAGTCTGGGGATTAAAGGAAGCAGGCTGGAGAAACACACATCGGCGGAAATACATCACAAACAGATACATGCAGAGACACGCACCGGCGGACGCTCACACATTACCCTGCATTCAAAAACAGACAGGACCTCCAGCACATATATGCACATACATGCACATAAAGTCAAACTTTATGCATCACTCTTCTGCTAAGTTAATGGACAAGTTCACTTAAAAACAAACACAAAGTGTGAAAGAATATAACAGATATATTTTTCATGAACATGAATGAGAACTGGAGCAGTTAAACTGAAAAATGATTCATACTCAAAGTGATTCATATAAGTCACGCACTATATTAAAAGCCTACTCAAGTCACAGCAGCTTCATGTGAGGAACAGGATCCATGTCTGATTCATAAACCTGAATCAAAATCGTTTGATTCAGCTCACAAACCTGACTTGAATGACTCATTCACCTAGCTGACTCAGTCATCTAATAACACTGAAATATTACTACATTTTAAAACAATTGTTTTTTGTTTTAAAATACATTAAAATATTATTTATTCCTGTCTTTAGTGTCACATGATCCTTCAGAATCCTTCTAATATTATGCATTTCCGAAGGTGCTTAGGCACCTGTTATATCAGTTGATCGCTCTGGGAGTCTATGGCAGCCCATAGAACCACTTGAGGAAAAGTCATGAAATTTGGCACACAGATAGAGGACAGTCTCAATATTAATTATAGCAAATTTGGAGTTTCTAACTCAAACTCTCTAGCACCACCAATAGGCTGAATTTGCACTCATTTCTGGTAATAAGATTATCTCAATTTTAAATTTTGCAAAAAATCTACTTTTTCGAACTCCTCCTAGACGGTTTATGCGATTTTCACCAAAACTTCCTGGACAATGCTGGCAAAAAGTTAGCAAAAGCTTATTGATACACCTAACAATTTTTGTAAAACGTTTACGCATTTGATGAAAGTTGGGCAAAAATTTACATGACACTATATCTTGCAGAGCACATGGCATTCCGGAGCATCACCGATAGTTTGGTACCACCTACTGGTCAAAAGATATAAAAATTAGATTTTTTTTTGTTTACATTTTTTGAACAGTTTGGTCAAAAAAAATATGATTAATCTTATCTTGTTAGATTCGGAGCACCATACTGAATCAAACAATAATACATTTTCCTATGTCAGCCATTTTGAGCATGGACCATTTCGAATTTTGTAGGAAAATGCTGTATTTTCAAGTGCTTTAAGGTACTGTTATGAATCTTATAGAATCACTTTTGAGATAGTTATGAAATTTGGCACACAGATAGAGGGCAGTCTCACCATTAACCACAGCAAATTTGTCCTTAACTCAAACTCTCTAGCGCCACCAACAGGCCAAATTTGCACTCATATTTCTACTGATAACTTTTGAACCGTGAGGTCTAGAAGGACATTTACATTTACATTTATTCATTTAGCCGACGCTTTTATCCAAAGCGACTTACAATTGGGAATACAAGTGATTCATCCTAAAGAGGCAGATCAACATAGGAAGCGCTCAAAAATACCATATATCAGTCGTTGTTAGAAGAGTGCAGGCTAGAAGGGGAAGATCAAGAAAGAGAGGAGAACAGGCTAGAAAGGGAGGATCAAGAAGAGAGGAAAACAATTATTATTATTATTATTTTATTTTTTTTTTTTATAGAGTCACATAGTGTCGAAAAAGATGGGTTTTCAGCAGTCGCTTGAAAGCTGTTAAGGAGACTGCATTCCGGATAGGGGTGGGAAGATCATTCCACCAGGCAGGGACATTGAATGAGAATGCTCTGGTCAGTGATTTAATACCTCTCTGTGGTGGTACAATGAGGCGTCTTTCACTAGGGGATCTCAGACTTCTGGAGGGAGTGTAGATGTGTAGTAGTGAATGGAGGTAGGCAGGTGATGAGCCGGTATATGCCAACATCAGTGTCTTGTATTTGATGCGTGCTGTAACCGGTAGCCAGTGCTGAGAAATGAAGAGGGGTGTGACATGGGCCTTTTTGGGCTCATTGAAGACCAGTCGTGCTGCTGCACTCTGATTCATTTGTAGAGGTTTGATCCAGGTTTGTACATGCTGGAAGACCGGCTAAAAGAGCATTGCAGTAGTCCAGCCTGGAGATGACCAGGGCCTGGACGAGGAGTTGTGTAGCATGCTCTGTTAGGAAGGGCGTGATCTTTCTGATGTTGTGCAATGCAGGTTGCAAGATCGAGCAGTCTTAGCTATGCGGTCTTTAAAAGTCAATTGGTCGTCAAAGATTACACCCAGATTTCTGGCTGAAATCGATGGGGTAATTGTTGATGAACCTAACTGGATGGAGAAGTCATGTTGTAAAGATGCAGTGGCAGGAAAGATAAGGAGTTCCGTCTTTGCTAGATTGAGCTATAGATGGTGTTCCTTCATCCATGCAGAGATATCCGCCAGGCAACCTGAGATCCGTGCAGCTACCGATGGATCGTCTGGTTTGAATGAAAGATAGAGTTGTGTGTCATCAGCATAGCAATGGTAGGAGAAGCCATGTGCCTGTATGATGGGGCCCAGAGATGTAGTGTATATGGAGAAGAGAAGAGGTCCAAGAACTGATCCCTGAGGAACCCCAGTGACCAGTTGATGAGTTTTGGATACCTCCCCTCCCCAGGCCACTCTAAAGACCTACCAGAGAGGTAGGATTTGAACCAGTGAAGTGAAGTCCCTGTGATGCCCAGTGATGAGAGGGTGGACAGGAGGATCTGGTGATTCACAGTGTCAAAAGCTGCAGATAGGTCGAGCAAAATGAGTACTGATTATTTGGAATCAGCTTTTGCCGTCCACAAGGCTTCAGTGACAGACAGTAGTGCAGTCTCAGTTGAATGGCCACTTCTGAACCCTGATTGGTTAGAATCCAGTAGATTGTTCTGTGAGAGGAATAAGGATAGCTGGTTGAAAACAGCCTGTTCCAGTGTTTTTGCTATGAATGGAAGGAGAGAGACAGGTCTGTAGTTGTCAATGAGTGAGGAGTTAAGTGTAGGTTTTTTGAGCAGTGGGGTTACCCGGGCCTGCTTAAATGTAGTGGGAAAAGTGCCTGTGAGAAGAGATGTGTTGATGATGTGTATGAGCGCCGGTAAGATTGTAGGAGAGACTACTTGGAGAAGGTGTGAGGGGATAGGATCTAAAGGACATGCCGTTGGATGGCTGAAGAGGAACAGTTTGGTTTATTCTGCCTCCGAGTAAGGACAGAAGGAGAAGAGGTGAGTTCCAGCCGTTAGTGTGGTCAATTGTAGTTTTGTCTGTAAAAAATGTGGCGAAGTCATTAGCTGTTATAGAAGTTGTGGGAGGTGGTGGAGGGGGACAAAGCAGTGTATTAAATGTTTTGAAAAGGTTGCGTGCGTCCGGAGAATTGTTGATCTTGTTGTGGAAGTATGAAGATTTGGCTGTATGTACTTGGGTAGAGAAAGATGAGAGCATAGACTGACACATACTGAGGTCGGATGGATCCTTAGATTTGTGCCATTTTCTCTCGGCTGCCCTAAGTTTGGACCGATGCTCACAAAGAACATCGGATAACCAAGGGTTTGTCAGAGCAGCTCGTGCTGGCCTGGAGGAGAGAGGGCATATGTGACCCTGGACCACAAAACCAGTCATAAGGTTAAATTTTACAAAACTGAGATGTATACATCGTATGAAAGCTCAATAAATAAGCTTTCTATTGATGTATGATTTGTTATGATAGGACAATATTTGGCCGAGATACATCTATTTGAAAATCTGGAATCTGAGGGTGCAAAAAAATCTAAATACTGAGAAAATTACCTTTAAAGTTCTCCAAATTAAGTTCTTAACAATGCATATTACTAATCAAAAATTACATTTTGATATATTTACAGTAGGAATTTTACAACAAAAATCTTCATGAAACATGATCTTTGCTTAATTTCCTAATGATTTTTGGCATAAAAGAAAAATCAATAATTTTGACCCATACAATATATTTTTGGCTATTGCTACAAATATACCCCAGTGACTTAAGACTGGTTTTGTGGTCCAGGGTCACATATATCATCTAGACAAGAGGTAAGAGTGGAGCATAAGGTGTCAGTTGCTGCATTAGTATCCAGGGATGAGAAGTGGGTTGGAGAGGGAAGGGAGGAGGATACTAAGGAAGAAAGGTGGGAGGGTGAGAGAGAGCGTAGGTTTTGTCTAAAAGTAACAGGTAGAGGGGTTGGGGGTGCACAAGTAGCAAGATGTAGGTCAAATGAATGAAGAAGTGGTCAGAGATGTGGAGGGGTTTGACCGCAATGTTGTCTGAAATAAAATTTCGCGTGTAAATGAGATCAAGTTGGTTGCCAGACTTATGAGTGTATGTAGTGATAATGCGTTGTAGATCAAATGAAGCTAGAAGTGAATGGAAGTCAGCAGCATAGGGTTTGTCAAGGTGAATGTTGACAAAGACTAGAAGTGGGCTGCCATCCTCTGGAAAAGAGGACAGCAGCCCATCCAGCTCTTCTAAGAAGAAGCCAAGTTGACTAGGAGGGCGGTAAATTACCACAACGTGGAGTTTGATAGGAGATGTTACAGTGATTGTATGAGATTCGAATGAACTATAATTGCATAGAGGAGAATGGGTTGAGTATTTCCAGTTGTTAGAAATGAGCAGTCCCGTACCCCCACCCCTTCCAGTCTGGCGAGGGGTGTAAGAGAAGGAAAAGTTAGAAAGAGCAGCTGGGGTTGCAGAGTCTTCTGGACGAATCCAAGTCTCAGTCAAACCTAGAATGCTCAGGCCAGATTGTAAAGAAAATGTCGAAATGAAGCCAGCTTTGTTGACAGCTGACTGACAGTTCCAGAGGCCAACCGTGAAAGAGAAAGGTTCAGTGGAAGAGGTGACGATAGGATGCAGATTAGAAAGATTCCGCTGACGTGTGCGTGTGATGTTAGTGCGGTGTGTAGAGAGCACCGGAATGAATTGGAAGCACATGATAGAGGAGGACAGCAAGAAGAGTGAAATAAAGGAAAGGAGTACTTAAGTGCGTTGTCGGTTTCGTTGCTCGGTTAAGTCGTACAGGAAAAGTCGCAGGTCTTTACTCTCGTCGGTCTTCACGCGAGGAGGCTTAAGCGTCAGCTGGTATGACACAGTTAAATACACAACCAAACAATGCTTTACTGATAACAGATAGGGACACCTCATAGGCTCAGTCAGCCGCAAATGTATCGCCCGCACGCAAAATGGCTCAATCGAAACTCAAAAAGCAACAGCTTCACACTTTTAATAGCTCAAGATGGGAACGATATGAAATAACAAAAGCTTTGGCCGTCCGCTCAGTTATTCATTTTAATGATTGCAATAAAAACTACAATTTAAAGCAAAAACACTAGCAAGGCAAATAACAGAAGAAAGACTCCTTTTCTAACAGCAACTCGATGTAAATAAAACAAATAAGTAACTAAATAGAAACAACAGAGTGCTTTTAGTAGCAGCTCAATATTAATACTAACGAATAAGTAAATAAATAGAAACGACAGAGTGCTTTTAGCAGCAGCTTAATATTTATACTAACCAATAAGTAAATAAATAGAAACGACAGAGTGCTTTAGGCAGCAGCTTAATATTAATACTAATGAATAAGTAATTAAACAGAAACGACACTTACGCGCAGTCGTTCTTTCTCTTCTGAGGATTGAATTCACTTTCCCTTGACCCATTCCAATCTTGAAGGAATGGGTCAAGATTTCCGCAATTTAGAATTTTGCAAAAAATCGACTTTTTTGAAGTCATCCTAGACAGTTTATCCGATTTTCACCAGACTCAACTGGCTCAGATCATCTTCAGACAATGCTGGCAAAAAGTTATCAGAACCTTTTTGATATACCAAATCGTTTTCGTAAAGTGTGTTAACAAATTTGCCGAAAGTTGGGGAAAAATTGACATGAGGCTATTTCTTCACAGAGCAGGCATTCCAGAGCAAAACTGGCATGACCGGAGGGCACATGAGTATTTTGGTACTACCTACTGGTCAAAAGATATAAAACTTTGACATTTTTGTTTATATTTTCTGAACAGTTTGACCAAAAACCATAAGAGTGATCTCGTTAGATTTGGGGTACCATACCGAATCGAACAATACCAAATTTTCCTATGTCAGCCATTATAAGCGCAGACCATTTTAAATTTTGTAGTAAAATGCTGTATATTGCAAATGCTTTAACGTATTGTTATGAATCTTATAAATCCTCTAGAGTAGCTTGCAAAAAAGTTATGAAATTTGGCACATGGATAGACAATGTCTAACAGTCTCATCATTAACCACAGAAAATTTGGAGTCTCTAATTCAAACTCTCTAGCGCCATCGACAGGCCTAATTTGCACTCATTTTGCTGCTAATAACTTTTGAGCCGTGAAGTCTAGAAGCAAAACTCTTTTTCCTCTGATTCCTAATAAATGTAAATTTCTACAAGTCAAATTTAGAATTTTGCAAAAATCTACTTTTTCGAACTTGTCCTATACGGTTTGTCCAATTTTTACCAAAACTGGCTCAGATCATCTTCAAAAAATGCTGGCAAAAAGATATCAAAACCTTGATATACCAAAGCGTTTTCATAGATTCTGAGTAGCTACCATATCGAATCAAATGATACCTTATTTTCCTATGTCAGCCATTTTGAGCGTGAACCGTTTTGATTTTTGTAGCAAAATACTGTATTTCGCAAATGCTTTAACATATAGTTATGAATCTTATAAATCTTTTAGAATCGCTTGCAAGAAGGTTATGAAATTTGGCACACGGGTAGAAGGCAGTCTCATTATTAACCATGGCAAATTTGAAGTCTCTAAATTAAACTCTACAGCACCAACAGCAGGCACTCATATTTCTGCTAATAACTTTTGAACCGTGAGGTCTAAAAGTGAAATTATTTTTTCTTCGGATTCCTTGGCTCATACTGGGTTAAGAGCTTATGCATCAATTTGAAATTCTCCAGAATATCAAATTTTTCAAACTCATCCTAAACTCTGTACTGACCTTATACATCTGACCTTCCACATAGAATTTTCTCAACCTTTTATTAGTTTCAACTAAAAAAATCTTGAAAGAATGTAAACAAAGCAGAATAACTGAATATTGCTGAATGTGTGTTTATGCTATAAAAATGAGGAGAAATCAGAGTGTGTTCATCATTACTGAGGTGAGCACTGACACCAAATGTCCATTCATCATTTATAAATGCTATTTTATCACCTCTGTCACCTTACAAACTGCCACGAAATACATCCTTGTGAATAGTTAATAGCTGCCTGTGAATTTACAACTGTGTTAGCTCATACATTACAGTACGATGAAAAGAATGACAGTTTGGCCTTCTTCCAACTTAGTGATCTGCCTATATAATCATGATTGTGCAGCCGTCTAAGATACCTTTTTCTTAAATGCTGAAATATAATTCATTTACTACTGGAAAAATATTTCAGTCCAGTTAAAACGAGTATTTTGATGCTTATTAGAGTAACAAATCAATTTGCAAAATGTCATTCTGTATTAAAAAGTCAAGTACCCCATGTATTTGTATTAAGTTAGCATCTATTTTAGCTGCAGTGCCTTGCGAAATTATTCATACCCCTTCATTTTTTTTCACATTTTGTTATGTTGCTGCCTTATGTTACACTACTTTAAATTACTTTTTTCCCACATCAATCTACACTCACTACTCTATAATGGCAAAGCAAAAATAGGTTTTTAACATTTGCGCAAATGTATTAGAAATAAAAAACTGAAAAGATCCCGTTTCTGGGACACTCGAAATTTAGCTCAGGAGCATTCATATTGCTTCTAGATGTTACTACACTTCGAGTGGAGTTAAACTGTGGCAAATTCATTTGAATGAGTATTATTTAGAAAGGCACACACCTCTCAGAAAAGGTCTAACAGCTGACAATGCATATCAGAGCAAAAACCAAGTCCTGAGGTCAAGATAACTGCCTCTAGAGCTCAGTGACAGACTTGCGTTAAGGCAATGATCTAGGGAAGAGTTCAGAAAAAAATCTGCTTCACTGAAGGTTCACAGAAGCATGTAGCCTCCATTATCCATAATGGAAGACGACTGGAACAACCAGGACTCAAGAAAATGTCTGCCAGCCCCCATCCAAGCTGACAGAGCTTGAGAGGTGAAAAGGTGAGGCAAAGAATGGCAGATAATTCCCAAATGCAGATGTGCAAAGCTTGTCACATCATACCCACAAAGACTTGAGGCTGCAAAGGTGCTTCAACTATGTACTGAGTTAAGGGTATGAATACTTATGCAATGTATTTATTTCAGTGTTTTATTTTTAATAAATGTGTAAAATTAGCAAATCTGTTTTTTGCTATGTCATTATTATGGTGTATGGAGTGTAAATTGATGTGGGGAAAACTAATTTAAAGCAGTTTAACATAATGTTGCAACAAAACAAAATGTGGAAAAAATGAAGGGGTATGAATACTTTTGCAAGGCGCTGTATGTAGAATTTTCTAAATCATTTCAAATTCCATTTCCATTAAGAATCCATCTATGTATGTGGCAGCCAGCATGGCTCACTAGGATTTGAATCCGAGGATTTACACCATTGTGTGTCACCTGGCGATTGTCATCTGGGGGAGCCTGGCTTTATCATGTTCTGCACACCTTCAGACCGGGAAATGTTTGACATTTACACCAAGAGGAAACTGTCTCCGCATCTGAAGCAGGAGTGCAGCTTCAGAGCATGTTTTTATATGGGCATGTCAAGCTACATGTGACCGATAGAAAAGCCAGAAGCACACTGACAAGTAGAGACTCGGAGAACACAACCTAACTAACAGAAACACGCAAGCAGAGACAGAAGCACAGAAAGCTGCCACAAGATAAAGGCTACACCTGTGATATAAACAACACAGAATTCAGACGAAGCTGCATTTCCTAGAAAATTCATGAAGTTTAAGAAAAAATCCATGAAAAATGTCCATGAGAGAAAAATTGTCTGTGCTAACTAGCCAAACCTTTCAAACCCTGGAAAATATACAGTATGTGACTGCTTGGCATGCAGATAAAGCACAACCAACAAGAATAAAATAAAATAAAACAACAAAATAAACAGTACAACATTTTCTACCAATAAAACAAAACCAAAGTAAAATAAAATAATAAAATAGCACATAATAAATAAAAGTACAAAATAGCAAATACTAAATTAAAAAAGAAACAAAAATAAAATAAAAAGAGAAATAATTTTCAAAAACATTTTAACCAATAAAATAAAATGAAATGAAATAAATAATACAACAAAATAAACAGTACAAAATCTTTAACATAATAATATCGTATTATTATTAAATCTTTAACATAACAATCTAGTACAAAATAACAAAATAAAATACTAAATAAAAAAATCGAAAGACATAAAAAGAAAATAAAAAGAGAAAATTTTTTCAACATTTTAAACATTAAAATAATAAAACAACAAATAAAGTACAAAATCATTTAAAAAATTAAAAAAGAGAATGATGAGAAAAATCAAAATAAAATGAGATAATAAAATAACACAATTAAAGATAGTAACATAATAAATAAAAGTACAAAATATCACAATAAAATACTACATTAAAAAAGAAACAAAAATAAAATAAAGAGAAATAATTTTCTAAAACATTTTAACCAATAAAATAAAATGATATAATAATAAATAATAAATAATAAATAAAGAACACATCTTTAAAACATTTTTTACTAATAAAACACAATAATAATAAAATAGCACAATAAAAGATAGTAACATAATAAAAGTACAACATAACAAAATAAAGTACTATATAAAAAAATGAAAGACACAAATAAAATAAAGACAAATAATTTTCAATAACATTTTTAACAATAAAATTAAATAAAAAAACAACAACAAAATAAAATACAAAATCATTACGAAAAAAATGAAAGAGAATAATGAGAATAAGCATTTAAAAAAGTTCACCAATAAAACAAAACCAAAATGAAATAATAAAATAGCACAATAAAAGATAGTAACACAAAATCCGTTTTTTTACAATCATTTTTGCACTAATAACTGAACCTTAATGTAATTTTTCAAAACTCTAGATACAAAACTCAAAACAGTAATTATTTGTAACACAGACTGTCCAGTGTTCAAAACTTTGCATATTGCATTCATATCTTTAAAGAAGCCTTGCATTAACAGAAGCATTGTTTCAAAAAACAAATTTATTATGAAATATTATAGGAACATTACTTTAGATCACCCATACACAAGTTACCCATAGTTTCAATGTGTTTTTGCTAGTACAATCATTAAATATAGTTGTACAAAATATGTAATTCAGGTTTCATTTTTTTTTCTGTAGACTGAGAACAGTACAGACACAGAGGTATCATTGAAATACTGTAATGTGGAATTTACTGATAAAATAAATCTCAGCATAGGTTTTCTAAAGGGAAAAAAATTTAGATTCAAAGTTTTAGCTTTTCTTTCAGCAGGGTACAGTATAAAGTTTACAGTATATTGTACCCTGCTGAAAAAAACTGCTAAAAACAGCCTAGGCTGGTTGGCTGGTCTTACAGTTTTTTACAATCGTTTTTGCACTAATAATTGAACCTTAATGTCATTTTTCAAAACTCTAGATACAAAACTCAAAACAGTCATTATTTGTAACACAGGCTGTCCAGTGTTCAAAACTTTGCATATTGCGTTCATATCTTTAAAGAAGCCTTGCATTAGCAGAAGCATTGTTTCAAAAAATGAATTTATTATGAAATATTATAGGAACATTACTTTAGATCACCCATACACAAGTTACCTATAGTTTCAATGTGTTTTTGCTAGTACAATCATTAAATATAGTTGTACAAAATATGTGATTCAGGTTTCATTTTTTTTTTTACTGTAGACTGAGAACAGTACAGACACAGTGGTATCATTGAAATACTGTAATGTGGAATTTACTGATAAAATAAATCTCAGCATAGGTTTTCTAAAGGAAAAATTTAGATTCAAAGTTTTAGCTGTATTTTTTCCAGCAGGATACAGTATACAGTTTACAGTATATTGTACCCTGCTGGAAAAAAAACTGCTAAAACCAGCCTAGGCTGGTTGGCTGGTCTTAGCTGGTTTAAGCTGGAAGTAGCTGGTTTTAGCTGGTGGTTTCCCAGCCTGACCGGACAGAAAAGTGGCCAAAACCCCTCTAAAACCAGCTATGACCAGCTAAAACCAGGCTGGTTGACCAGCTAAAAACAGCCAAACAGCCTAGGCTGGTTTTGGATTTTTTTTCTTCTTCAGCAGGGCTAATTTGTGCACCAACGTTCTTGATACAATCTTTTTTTTTTTTTTTTTTTTTTTTTTTTTTTTACCAGGGTAGTCATTAACTCATTAAAACCACAAAAGCAATAACATAAAAATGACATCTTGCATTCAGTAATGTTGAATATGAAAATGTGTTCTGTAAAAGAGGTACATGGGGCCATAGAAACCATATCTGATAAAGAATGAAATATGACATCCTTAAATACACGGTAAAAAAAAAAAAAAGAACTGCAGAGGTATAATTTTGTTCCTGGGCAACAAAACATATAAAGGTACATTTAAAGGTACACAATGGGTCCTTATTGAACAATTATGTACCCAAAAAATTTTACCCTTAGTAACACCCCAGTGACAGCTACTTGTATCCTAAAAGGTATAGTTTTGTACCTTTTTTTCTGAGAGTGTAGTGTAGTCCATCTGGGTCATATTCTGTGGTAACTGGTGTCAAATGATCTATCCTGAAACATGCACTATTTTCCATAAAAGCTATGCTTCAAGGGTAATGCAACAGTTACTTATCATTTTAAGCAGATGTATCAACTGATAGTTCAATCTTTGTAATGAAATGAATGCAGACTCATCTCAGATGTAATGTGTGAGTTGCATTTTGAAATAGTAATACTTTGATGTTAAGTTGTGTCATTTTGAACAGGTGATTTAAGTTCAATGAACAAATGATCTTTGGCTTATGTGTATTGTATCCAAGCATTTGAAAAATGTGTTAAGTGGTTTGAAAAATGTGCATTTTGATCAGAGGTTGTGAATTATGTGTCTAGATTTTTGAAAAATGACATTACGGTTCTGTTATTAGTGCAAAAACGATTGTAAAAAACTGTAACTGGTTTAAGCTGGTCTCCCAGTCTGGTCAGGCTGGTTTTAGCTGGTGGTTTCCCAGCCTGACCAGACAGAAAAGTGGCCAATACCCCTCTAAAACCAGCCTGCTGACCAGCTATGACCAGCTAAAACCAGCCAAACAGCCTAGGCTGGTTTTGGATGTTTTTTTTTTTTCAGCAGGGCTAATTTGTGTACCAACGTTCTTGATACATTCTTTTTTTTTTTTTTTTTTTTACCAGGGTAGCCATTAACTCATTAAAACCACAAAAGCAATAACATAAAAATGACATCTTGCATTCAGTAATGTTGAATATGAAAATGTGTTCTGTAAAAGAGGTACATGGGGCCATAGAAACCATATCTGATAAAGAATGAAATATGACATCCATAGATACATGGTAAAAAAAAAAAAAAAGTACTGCAGAGGTACAATTTTGTTCCTGGGCAACAAAACATATAAAGGTACCTTTAAAGGTACACAATGGGTCCTTATTGTACAATTATGTACCCAAAAAATTGAACCCTTGGTAACACCCCTGTGACAGCTACTTGTACCCTAAAAGGTATAGTTTTGTACCTTTTTTTCTGAGAGTGTAGTGTAGTCCATCTGGGTCATATTCTGTGGTAACTGGTCTGATCTATCCTGAAACATGCACTATTTTCCATAAAAGCTATGCTTCAAGGGTAATGCAACAGTTACTTTTAATTTTAAGCAGATGTATCAACTGATAGTTCAATCTTTGTAATGAAATGTATGCACACTCATCTCAGATGTAATGTGTGAGTTGCATTTTGAAATAGTAATACTTTAATGTTAAGTTGTGTCATTTTGAACAGGTGATTTAAGTTCAATTAACAAATTATCTTTGGCTTATGTGTATTGTATCCAAGCATTTGAAAAATGTGCATTTTGATCATTGGTTGTGAATTATGTGTCTAGAGTTTTGAAAAAAGACATTACGGTTCTGTTATTAGTGCAAAAACGATTGTAAAAAACTGTAAATAAAAGTACAAAATAAAATACTAAAAAAGACAACATTAAAAAATAAAACTAAAGTACAATAAAACCAAATAAATATTTAAAAATGTAAAAATATATATTAATAATAATATAATAAAAGAACATTATATAGTGCCAACTGTACAAAAATAATAATAATAATAATAATTAAAAAAAGAAAAATTTATAAAAATGGTTTCAATACTTTTTCAAAGCTAATAATCCTCAAACTTTTCCCATTAAAAGTGTCTCAAATTATATTGAGAGAAGACAGAGTCTTTGAATATTCATCTAATAGAAAAAGCAGCAGATTTTTATTTATTTTATTTTGTACCTTTTTTAGCTGAATGAAGCCAGAGCATTCAAAAGCATCTTTTTAAAGCTAAGGCAGAAGGTGGTCTGTTCTATTCAAGAGCGTCTCTCCTATTACAGCTCCCAATTTCACATTTCAATAAGACATGCGTCTGCAAAAATATATGAAAGCTGATAGAAAGTTATTAACCGTCTTTACAAAGCGCACAGCGAGCTTATGTGGTCGGCGAGATGTTGATGTGGATCTGAGAGTTCATCTGAATAAGAATAAGAGACTAAATGAGTTGATGCAAGGACTGATATCCCACACCGATAGCATATCACCGTCTGTGAGAAGTAATAATGTTTCAGAGCTTGAAAAAGGAAAAATGCTGAGAATTCCCTGGGATCCACAGGTATTCTCATTCCCACTCTTTTAGTGGTAGGATTGCTGTTCCTTGAGGTGATATGAAGCTTTTGCAGTTAAAAAATAAAACTTTTAAGGTCATTTACTGACCCTTAGGTTGATCCAAACCGATAGGATCATCCTGGAACATGAGAATAAAATGTTAGGCAGAATATTCAAGTAAATGTTAATGTTAAATAATTATTTACTAAAAATCTAACAAATGTCATTTGTGTCTGTGTACAATTTAAAAAATAGTGCTTTTTTGTCTCTTTTGGTGCTAGAAAGTATAAATTACAAATGCAAATGAGAAAATAAAATACTAAATAGAAAAAAAGAAAAGAAAAGAAAAATGATTTTCAAAAACATTTTAACCAATAAAATAAAATGAAATGAAATAAATAATAAAACAAAATAAACAATAAAATATAAAATCTTTAAAACATTTTTATTAAAATAAACAAAACCTAAATTAATTTAAATAATAAAATAGCACAATAAATGATAGTAACATAATAAAATACTAAATTAAAAAAAGAAAGACACAAATAGAAAATAAAAAGAGAAATAATTTTCAATAACATTTTTAACAATAAAATAAAACAACAAAATAATAAAGTAAAAAATCATTAAAGAAAGAAAATAATTAAAAGAGAGTGAAAAACAAAACCAAAATTAAATAAAATAAAATAACAAAATAGCACAATAAAAGATACATAATAAATAAAAATAACATATAAACATAAGTACAAAATGAATTTAAAATAAATAATACAACAAAATAAACAATAAAGTACAAAATCTTTAAAACATTTTTTACTATTAAAACAAAACCAAAATTAAATTAAATAATAAAATAGCACAATAAAAGAGAGTTAAAAATAAAGCACAATAAAAGAGAGATAAAAATAGAAATATTTTAATAACATTTTAGCAATAAAACAAAACACCAAAATAATAAAGTACAAAATCATTAAAAAATAAATAAATAAATAAAAGAGAATGATGAGAAAAAATGTTAAAAAAAATGTTTACCAATAAAACAAAACCAAAATAAAATTACAAAATAACAAAATAAAATACTAAAAAAAGACACATTTAAAAAATAAATAAATAAAATAAATATGTAAAAATGTAACAATAATATTAATAATAATAATAATAATAATAATAATAATAATAATAATAATAATAATAATAATAATAATAATAATAATAATTAAAAGTATAAATTACAAATGCAAATGAGAAACATTCTGGCCAAAATCTTATTTTGTGTCTAACTGAAGAAAAAAATGTATTTAGTAACTAAATTATAAAAAAATATATATGAGTGAACTATTTCTTTTAACATAATGGTTGGGTTGGTTTTTCAAACTTACAATTCCAGCTCTTCAAAAATGATTTGCTATCTGAAAAAGTAATAATTTAATAAAAGCCTAATATCTTTTTTCATAACTGATCAGATTTTCGACTTTAATAAACTCACATCTCTATATATTAAATATCCTTCTGAACAACGGCACTAGGAGATCTGCCCTGGTTCTGCGGCTGTGTTACTTTAAATGGCAAAAGAGCACAAGGTCGGAGGATTTATTGAGAATGAGAGTGAGCTGGAATAGAGGAAGAGCAGAGACGCAGAGGCCTTGTCACATTCGTTTCCTGCGGCTTTGGGGCTTTGTAGACACAATCCGAGTCTGAATAACAAGGTTTAAACAGCACAGAGAGATAAAGGGAGTTTAAGAGAGAAACAAGTTAGGGGGAAAGACAGAGAGAGGGAGAGAGATGCACCAGAATGACTTTTAAAAGCTCTGTTTTATTTTAATTTATTTTATTTTATTTGATTCCAAAGCTAAAAATACTGCAACTTTTGTTTGATAATGAATTTACTGTTTTTCAGGGCTGAAAATAACAAAAAAACAAAATACATGGCAAATTATGTTATCCCTATATTTCTGACATAATAATAATAATAATAATAATAATAATAATGCATATAAAAAAATAAAATAAAATCACCTGGATAATTGCATAAATAAAAAGAAAACATAATAAAGTAAGTAAAATAAAATGATAAAATAAGAAATAATAAATTAAATCTAAAATAAATTTGGTATAAAATAAAATAATAAAGGAAATAATAAATAAAGTATAAAAAATTATATTACTAAAAAAATACAAAATATAATAAAATAATTATGGTTTAATTTGTGAACTGACTGATTTTATTTTTTATCTTTTTTTCTTAAAGCTAAAAGCTGAAAAACTTTTCAACAAATTCTATTGACTATTCTATTTATTATTTTATAAGACAATGTTTTGGAATATTCATCTAATAGAAATAGATTTATTTTTAATGAAGCCAGAGCACTAAAAATAACATTAGTAAGACAAGTAAGACAAAAGATTGCTTCTCCTATTACATATTAACAAATAAAGCCACAAACAGTAAGATAAGTATTATTGTGTTTGATAATGAATTTACTGCTTTTCAGAGGTGAAAATCCTAAAACATTTCTCAAGGGCAGAAATGGAGCAAAAAATGTGATTGCAGATCAACAATACACACAGTGGCGCCTCCAGGATTTTTTTCATAGGGTGGCCGAAAGGGGCCAGTAAAAATGTTAGGGTGGCACAATACAATACAAAAAAATGAATGCCTAAATCTGATTGAAGACAATAATTTTTGGCATTATTTCTGGTAGCATATAAAGTTATAGGCTTCAAAACTTAAGTATTACTGCTTTGTACAGAGCAAAATAGAAAAGGTCGCTCTGCAATTTAACTGCAAATAACCTCGTCTTTATTTTAAGGGGGAAAAAATTAATTTAAAATGAGATTAATAATAAACAAGAAAGCATAGATATTTAATCGGCATATTCATCAAAATAGACACAAGCTTAATACAAGTGCAGCCTGAGCCCGACGGGCAGCATCGAGCTTGCCTGCAGCAGTTTGAAGAGTTGCGCGATCATGCGCATGCAATAGCCTAAAGCTTGCCACGAAGCACAGGCAGAGGTAATTACCATGAATGTGTCGGGGTAAATAGTAAGGTAATATTAAAAAAATTAAGCTGACGATCCTGACACGCCATTTCCTCATTGGACGCGTCTTTAGAGAGAATTGCATTTTTAAGGATTTCATAGCCTAATAAAAGATTTTGCTTTCGGTTTCGGTTAATTATTGTAAAACGTTTCTGTTCAAGAAGACCAAGACGACAGAATCAAGGCCGTAACCAGGGTTTGAAAATTAGTGAGGTCCGAAGTAAGGTGTTAAGAATTCTGCTATAATAACACCCACAAATGCACTATAGTTTAGCGACAGAGAGAGAGAGAGAGAGAGAGAGAGAGAAAAAGAATTACGTTTGTTGTTTCTTTGACTGCACACTCTGCGACCCACTCAAAACGTTTTTGCGACCCGCCAGTTGAGATACACTGCTTTAATTAATGTTTTTAGATGACTTAAGGTTAAGAGCAAGAGACGTCTTCCTGCTGGCCAGTAGCCTATTTCATTCTGTAACAAACAGATTTGTATTATGCTATTGTTTTTGATAGTGTTATACATTTCTTTCAGATAATAACAATGATCACTAAGTTTGTCTTACCGATTGTGGTATCTTCCTGTCAGCAATTAAGTTACAGATAGTCTATAAGCTTTTTATATGAATGTACAGTACAATGTTGCCAGATATTGCTACGAAAAACAAGCAATTACAAAAAAAGAAAAAGATATCCGAAATAAGTTCAAAGCTTGTGTTTTGTAAATATGATTAAACTATCACTAACACTAATGTTCAACTTCCCAACTCCCAAACTTCTCAACTCCCAAAGTGTCAAACTAAATTGGAAAAACGAGTCAAAAAACACGTATAATAGGTGGATCTGGCAACAAACAGAGGCTGCACCCGCGCTCTCACTCAACGCGCTCTCAAGCCCCATTCACTGCGCTAGCTTCTCGCAGCAAGATGAATTTTAAACACTCATGTGATATGAGGTGACTAAATAATCGGCTAAATTAAACGGCTAAATAATCATTCAGAGAGCTTGACATTTTATTTTTGAATATAAAAAAATGACCGAGGTCCGGACCTCGGTGACCTCATTACTGGCTATGGCCGTGGACAGAAGCGCATCTTCTATACAGGGGCGTCGGACAGGAGGTAATAGTGGACCCTTGGCGAGGGGGAGCCCATCGCGAACCCCTCCCCTCCAGCTGAACGTGGTCTTCTATGTTTTCTTTTTTTTATAAAGTCACAAAGTTTAAAGCCCAAAATTAGCTTTCACTTTCCGCATGCACAAACGATTGGATATGGGTCTCAGCGTACATGTATATAGGTTAAATGTTTAAACTAACATATATAATATGATTGAACAGTTTGATATCCAGAGATTTTATTTTAGGCAAGTCGTGATTTTTTGAGAAGGCTAAATTGATCAAACATAGGCTATGATCGACTCGCTGGTCGTTTTGAAAATCAAAAACTAACATTTAACGAACAAAAAAATGCTCCAAACGCTTTTCTAAATTAACTTAAAATAATAACTAAACAAAATATAATATAATATCTTTGTCATTGCTAGGGCTGTCCCCGAATAGTCGAAGATTCGATGCATCGATATGCGGAGCCTGATTCGACCACCGATCTCACAGTCGAATCTTCGCGGGTGAAACGAGCATCATACCATTTTGCCAATACGGGGGTGCTCAATGTCTAATTGCACACAGAACTACTGGTTTTGTACGGTTATATTAAGTTATATACAGCCTTTGATTATGATAATGCAGTAAAAACAAAAGTGAAAAGAAAGAAGCGTTCAATAAATATTTTTAACGTGTTTGTGAATAAATCCAACCACCCCTGTGACTAATTTAATTTTCACTTTCCCTGATGCATGACGAGATGAGGACCATCTTGACGGCAGGGATGGCGGCGATCACACCGAACGCGTTTTTGCAGTTGGAGGCGCCTCTTTTTAATGGTTTTCTGTTGGCAGTGAGCGTTCTGCACGCTGTTTATGCGCCCCCGGCGCCTCGCGTTTTCGCCGCCTGCTGCGCCTCGCGTTTTGCAGGAGCGCTCTGAGCGCCTGAAGTTGGAAAAAAAAAACAACTCTGAGCGGAAAAACGCCCAACGTCATTCGCGTTCTTTTCCATTGTCCAATCGAATGAATGGAGAAGCGGGCCTTCTGTTGTGATGGCGAAAGTTTACCGTTGCTTAAAAAGTCCGGAGACTCCAAGAAATGGAGGAGAAACCTTTGGTGTCTATCGTGGGTAACCCGGAGCTGTATTATTTAGGGTTTCTGCTAATATGATAGTTTACTTAACAGCAAAAAACTAAGATTTTAGAGCTCTCGCGCTATAATCCTTTGAATTGACTGACAGGACAGCTGTTTTGGTCGTTGCTTAGCAACATAAAAAAACCGCAGCACACTGCTCTTTCATTAAAAGTCACCAAAAAAGGCAGTGCTGTGCGCCTCGCGTTTTTAGAACTAAAAGAGGCGTTCTGTGTTTTTATTTAAACCTAAATAAGTTTGTCTGTCAGTTGGCAGGCAGTTTTGGTCGCTTATAAAATAAAATAAAAATAGTTTTACCCTCCTGCTGACTATAGTGTCGTGCCCCTCCCAACCCATTCACACACGCACATAAACCTAGATGATTCGACTATCGGTCGACTATAGAAAGATTCGAAAATTCTGATTCGACTATGAAAATTCATAGTCGGGGACAGCCCTAGTCATTGCATACAAAACTGAACTATTTATGCATGCTTCGTGGTGCGGCTGCTCTTCTGAGAGTGCTTGAAGTCGCCGCAACTCAAGAGGTGGAGTGGTTGAGCGTATTCTACATTACACTTCATAGAAGTTTATTATTTTCTAATATTGTGTTTTGTCAATGTCCGTGTTAATTTATAAAATAAAATGATTATTCTAAAAAACTCCACTCTTGCTGGTTGGGGGGGCCAATGGGGTGGCCAGTGTCAATTTAGGGGTGGCCGCGGCCCCCCCTGGCCCCCCCTTGGAGGCGCCACTGAATACACATGGCAAGTATCTCTATATTTCTGATATATTTCTGAAATAAATAAAAATAAAAAGTAAAATAAAACAATGCATATAAAAAAATAAAATAAAATAATGTATATTAAAATTTAAATAAAATAAAACTACCTTGATAATCACATAAATAAATGACAAATGATCCTATCACACTGTTACCCCTAAAATAAAATAAAAATTTGTAAAGAAAATTTGTAAAAATAAAGTACAAAATAAAACATAGTAAAATAAGTAAAATAAAATACAAGAAATAATAAATTAAATCTAAAAAAATTAAAAAGCAAAAGAAATAGTAATTAAAATAATAAATTAAAAAGTATAAAAATATATAAAATAATATAAGTAGATAAAAAAATGGTTTTATTCATTTTTTAAGCTAACAGTACTTTAAAACTTTTTCCATTAAAAAAATGATTTTATTTTATTTTATTTTATTTATTTTACTTTTAATGAACCCAAAGGATCTTTTTAAAATTAAGGCAAAAGAGTGCTTCCTATTAAATATTAACATATAAAGCCAAAAATAAAAAGAGGGCTACAAATCCTAAAACATTTACCAAGAGCAGAAATTGAACACAAATTTGACAAAATACATGCTTAGAGTAAAATCTAGCATTTTTACAGTTTTTGTTAGGAATTTGCTAAAAATCCTAAAAATTTTCCCAAGTGTAAAAATGTAACAATAATTTTGATCACAGATGAACAACATGCATGGCAAATGATCTCTACATTTCTGATAAAATAAAAAGAAATAAAAAATGCATATAAAAATAATATAATAAAATAAAATGAAAAATGAATAAAATAACATAAAATAATAAAATAAAATGAACCTGGATATAGCCTGTTAATAATAAAATCTAGCTTTTTACAGTATATTAAAATATACTATAAATCCTAAAACTTTTTCAAAAGTCAGAAATGGAACAAAACATTTAATCAAACATATCAACAAAATGCATGGCAAAAGATTTTATCTCTATATTTCTGATAAAATAAAGTAATTTCACCTGGATCAGCCTGTTGCTAAAAAAAATCTAGCACTTTTACAATACAGAAAAAAAGAGTTTGGAAAGAGGGTTGACAAACTCTGGTCTAGAGGGACTACAAGTATTATTTTCTCTGTTTTCAAATAATAGCATTTTGGCTATCCCTCTTCTCCCTGACAAGCTAATTCCAGCCCTAAACTTCTAGCAAATGAACAAGCTAAATTGTGTCTCAGTGTATAACCCTCATGTGAAGCTCTTGCTAATGTTTATTCAATACAAAGTTGAACGAAACCCACAACAGATGAAGCACCATCACTTTAACTTGCATTTGCACTCCTGAAATCTCCCCTGCCCTTTGGGAGACTTCCACCAAAATCGTTTCACTTAAACAGACACAAATGAGCAGTTCAGACACTTAAAAGGTCTCCCCACACCAAATGATCCTAATGATAAACTAAAGCTCGCTCTTCCAACGCTTCACACCAGATTCGGGGAAATCCGCGCGCGCATTTCAACAAGAGCGTGTGGCTGTTCGACCGCCTGCAGATATTTATTAGAGCTGTATGAAATTTTCATGCGGTGTGAAGCATTCTCTTTCATCCAGCAGCCTGCTGTCAAGCGTGAGGCGGAAGCCGAGGCGCGGCGTGGCAGCTCCGCACGGGAGGGAGGCAGCGTTTAAGAGCGGGGAGCCATGCCTTCAGGTGACATCATCAAAGAAAAGGGTGAGGGGGCGGGAACATCATCAACCCAAATCAGCCAATTAGAACAAGACTTTGCTTAACACAACTGCTGATGAGAGATGAGAGGATTTCGAGATGATAAGCCAGAGAACAAAGACCTGAAGTGAACTAATCACCAGTAGGACATACAGTATTTTTCAAGAACTTAACGGGGTGCATTAAATTGATTAAAAGTGACAATAAAGACGTTTAGAATTTTCTTTTGAACTTTAAAGAATCCTAAAAAAAAATAAAACGTATCACAGTTTTCACAAAAATATTAAGCGGCACAACTGTTTTCAACATTAATAATGATACGAAATGCATAAAATCATCATATTAGAATGATTGCTGAAGGATCATGTGACACTGAAGACTTGAGTAATGATGCTGAAAATTCAGCGTTGCATCACAGGAAAAAAAAATATTTAATGTATTCAAATGGAAAACCGTTATCTTGAATTGTAATAATATTTCACATTTTTCACTGATTTTACTGGATTTGAATAGAAAGTTCAAAAGAACATTCGAACTTGGGGTCAGTACATTTTTTTTAAAGAACTTAACTGGATGCATTAAATTGATCAAAAGTGACAGTAGAGACATTTAGAATGTTCTTTTGAACTTTCTATTCATTAAAGAACCCTAAAAAAAATAAAACGTATCACAGTTTTCACAAAAATATTAAGCGGCACAACTGTTTTCAACATTGATAATGATACGAAATGCATAAAATCATCATATTAGAATGATTGCTGAAGGATCATGTGACACTGAAGACTTGAGTAATGACGCTGAAAATTTAGCATTGCATAACAGGAATAATTTATTTTTTTAAATGTATTTAAATGGAAAACAGTTATTTTGAATTGTAATAATAGTTCACATTTTTCACTGATTTAACTGGATTTTAATATAAAGTTCAAAAGAACATTTAAATGTATTTACTGTCAATTTTTATCACTTTAATAATTGATCATTTAATAATTGATAAATGTAATAATTTATAAAAAGTGGCAGTAAATACATTTAGAATGTAATTGTAATAATATTTCATTGATTTTACTGGATTTTTGATCAAATAAATGCAGCCTTGGTGAGCATAAGAGACTTCTTTCAAGAACATTATGCGAGTAAAGCCATTGATAAGGAGCTTTTATCGTAAGAAGCTGATCTTAAGGTCAGAGTGTGACATGATCTCTGCTAAACTCAAAGGAGAAGAATAAACATGTTCAGCCATTCGTCTCTCACCTCCTGCTATCACGGTCTAATTTGCTCTACCTCCCGAAGCTCGAGAAGACGTCCTGCTGGTACTTAGCAGGTCTGTATCAAACTAGACACTCGTCATCATTTCCTTCTCTCCTATTCTTTCCTCTGCTTCTCCTGTCCTTTCATCCAGTCTTAATCAGATCAACAGAAATATAGACAGAAATGTTTGCAAACAAAGGCTGTTTTGATTCTATAACAAAGACTAAAAATACGCACTGTAATAATAATTAAACACGCTTAATGCTGCTGACAAAAATAGGACGAGATAAACAACACTGCGAGATATTAACAATGTTTATGAACTAGCAATGTTTTCTAAGAGACAAAAAAGTAGAGAATATTATTGTTTGAAATTATTAAATTAGCTTAAGCAAATCAGTGAATGAACACTAGTTAACTGAATGCATTAAACTGATCAAAAGTGAAATTTTCAAAATACAGTTGAAGTCAAAAGTTTACATATACCTTGCAGAATCTGCAAAATGCTAATTATTTTATGAAAATAAGAGGGATCATACAAAATTTAGTACTGACCTGATTAAGATATTTCACATTAAAGATGTTTACATACAGTCCACAAAAGATAATAATTGTTGAATTTAGAAAAATTTCCCTGTTCAAAAGTTTACATACACTTGATTCTTAATACTGTGTTGTTACCTGAATGATCCACAGCTATATGTTTTTTTGTCGTTGTTTGTTTTTTTGTTTTTGTTTTTTGTGATAGTTGTTCATAAGTTTCTTGTTTGTCCTTAACAGTTAAACTGCCTGCTGTTTTTTTTTTTTTAGAAAAATCTTTCAGGTCCCACAAATTCTTTGGTTTTTCAGCATTTTTGTGTATTTGAATCCTTTCTAACAATGACTGTATGATTTTGACAACTGAGGGACTCGTATGCAACTATTACAGAAGGTTCAAACACTTAGTCATGCTCCAGAAGGAAAAATTATGCATTAAGAGCCTTTTTCAAAACTTTTTGAATTTTAAGATCAGGGTAAATTTAACTAATTTTGTCTTCTGGGAAACATGTAAGTATCTTCTGTAGCTTCTGAAGGGCAGTACTAAATGAAAAAAATATTATATTTAGGCACAATAAGAAAAATTTCTCCTTCTGGAGCATCAGTGAGCGTTTGAACCTTCTGTAATAGTTGCATATGAGTCCTTTAGTTGTCCTCAGTGTGAGAAGATGGATCTCAAAATCATACAGTCATTGTTGGAAAGGGTTCAAATCCATAAAAATGCTGAAAAAACTAAGAATTTGTGGGACCTGAAGGATTTTTCTAAAGAACAGTGGGCAGTTTAACAGTTCAGGACAAACAAGGGACTCATGAACAACTATCACCAAACAAACAAACAACTGTGAATCATTCAGCTAACAACACAGTATTAACAATCAAGTGTATGTAAACTTTTGAACAGGGTCATTTTTATAAATAACTATTATTTTGACTTGTGGACTATTTGTAAACATCTTTTATGTGAAATATCTTATTCAGGTCAGTACTAAATAAAAAGTAACATGCATTATGTACGATCCCTTTTATTTTGGTAAAATATTTAACATTTTGCAGATTATGCAAGGTGTATGTAAACTGTAAATGCTGTCCTTCATTTCTACTCATCAAAGAATCCTGAAAATGTGCAAGTAGCACAACTGTTTTGAATATTGATAATAATAAGAAATGCTATTGAGCAGCAAATCAGCATATTAGAATTTCTGAAGGATCATGTGACACTAAATGTCTTTCAAAACCATTAAAAAACAATTTTAAATTTTTCTCTTGTAGCTTTTCTTTTTTTGTACCTCTCCCTTTCTTTAATCTCTTCCACATTTTTGTTAACCTCCTTTCAGCCTGTCATTGCCCTTTCCTCTCATTCGCTCCTCTCCTTTACATTAAGTCCTTTGAAAGACTTTCCAATGACACCGACAGGTGAGATATGATGAACTGACTGGTTTTGGTTTCACTCTAAAATGCCATTTACGAAAAACCACATGTGGGCACTCACACACACACCTCTGTCTGGACCTAAAGAAAGCACAATGACTCACCTTTAGCCAACTACCCATCACAATCACAACCCAAAGGTCAGATCCAGTGTACCTTCTCAATAACCACAGAAGTGTCTGTGAGTGTGAGTATGAGAGAGAGAGAGAGAGAGACAGAAAGCTCCTATGACAGGCAGAATTCTTGTACTTTGTTTTTCCAATTAGCAAAGTAAGATTTAGTATATAGTGTCAGGCCTGTTTTAAATGTGCATGTGAGTCACTGGTTCATTTTTATTCTCCTCCAGTGCTCTTCTGGTGTCTTCAGCACAAGGGGCTTTTTGTGGACTGTATTGTGACGCCAGACTCTGGCACGCACAGACAGGCCGGGGCTGAAGGCCAGCTCACACACACACACACACACACACACACACACACACACACACACACACACACACACACACTCCAGAAGAATCAGAGCGGAGACGAGTCTGCTCCCAAAACACACTTAACCAAACACACTCCAGCTCAGCACACGGATGAGAAAAACCATATCACAAATACACACTGATCCACATGGAAAGGAAATTCACAAATTAGATTTCTTTCATATCTTTCCTAAGTAGCAATGAGATTAAATGCAGAGTAAATGGAGTATCTTGCTTCTCAAAGTTTTCTTCTGGGAGAAAAAAAAAAAGTCTCATGTACACCAGAGTTCAAAAGTTTGGGGTCAGTAAGACTTTTTAATGATTTTGAGTCTCTTCTGTTCACCAAGGCTGCATTTACTTGATTAAAAGTACAGTAATAAAAAATGTAATGGTATTATCAATATCGTGGTATCACGGTAACAACACTGATTCAATTTTATCGTGGTCACAAGACAATATGAAACCATAGGAATTTTGGGAAAAAAGTGTAGTTTTAAAATATATTTAAATGTATTATTCTAACATAAAAGGTCTTTAAAGTTGTGTGCTTTGGCACAGTATCTGTCAAATAAACTAAAACTGAAAGCACAATATAGCCTAATCCAGTGGTTCTCAAAGTGGGGGGGCGCACAAGTAAACAGCCAAAAGAAGGTAACTTGTAATGGGAGATGGATCGGTGTGTGAAAGAGAAGAGAAAACCATAGATGAATTTGCACAAACCCAGGCAGGTGCTATTCTTTCAAAAGCTCAATGCAGAAAATATGATGAGGTATAATTGCTCTCGGCTTCAAAGTTAAAATGATTTGCAACTGTCGCTTTGTCGCGTCCAGCAGAGATGTTGCTCTGCTCAACTAGGAACCGGTTGTTTTTCTCTCTCTCTCTACCAACCTCTGTTCCGACTTTGCACAAACTGCATTGCAATTAATGTGTGTGCGATATGACGCTTTTTGATTTGGATTTGGACAATTAAAAGATCTCCGCAATCTGCTTTTGAAGAAATATATTTCATGCTACAGCACACATTCTGTCAGATACAATTCTGGCGTCTCCGTCTCAATATACTGTACTGTACAACGCGAACTACATTCGCATCAAATGACAACTCAGCGGCAGAGTTCCACTCACACAGCTAGGGAAGTAATTTCCACTGGGGACAAAATCCCCTTTGTGTCCTCCCACTTTCACATGGTTTTGTTAAAGTAATCTCTTGTATTGTAGAATGCACACTCAGCGCCGCCGAAAGTTTCTATAGCTATCGTTAAAATGAAACCAAAAGTAAAACGCGCACGCGCATTCAAAAGCAATTTTAATACCCCCGTTTAGAGAGCAACTCCCTAGTGCGCGCAAATTAGGCTACATAACATATCTAGGCTGTTAATAGAATATGGGCTATAATAAGTTGTGTAGTTGTCTATAGCTCTATATCATGCTTGAAAAATTCGGTCTCTATTTGCACTTTAGAGTAGCCTACTTTGATTATTGGTGCATTTATTGCCTACACGACTAAGAAAGAACTATGTCGTTTATTTTTTGTTATTTATACTGTAGATTGTTTAAAAATGCAGTGGCTGCCTCTAATTTAAATGGCTGTACTTATAATAGAGAAAATAATCATCGTTCATGTACTCATATTTTCATTCCTTCCTGTCCCTTGCTTAAAGGATAACTATTGCCAAAATGCAACCTGGGCTGTTTTTTTTTTTTACTGTAAACGAGACAAACTTATATCTACAAGCATAATTACGACAAACGAGCCGTTTTTGAGATTGACCGTGATTTCGTTTTGTGGTCAATGGCCGGTGAATGGGAGTACTAAGGGCATAACTTTGAGCGCATCAAAATCTATATTTTTACAACACTAAGTAGGCTCGACACACCATGACACTTTGCTCGAAGTATCGCCTGGGTCTCTACACAGCATTGAGCATTGAGAACATTGTTTGTGTACACAGTTTACTAAAAAGAAAGGTTTTGAACAACTCACTTTCACTGTTTGAGTTTCCGCTCGCGGCCGTCTTGCCAGTCAAGACGTGTCTATCTCCGAATTTTGGCAACAGTTATCCTTTAAAACGTAAAATAAAGATATAAAAAAGGCTTTCAGAATCAGCCAGTGCTAACAAATAAAAAAGGTAATTTTGAGACCTGCTATGCCTTAGGACAGCATGAAACCCACAAAAAAAAAAAAAATAAAAAATAAAAATAAATAAATAACAGAGAATTATAATAATAATAGTTATTCTCTCTGTGCTATTGTTAATGTTTCAAGTGTTGCAGGTGTTTTCCCCTATAGTTTTTTTTTTTTATCTAAGAAAGCTTTAAAGGGATAGTTCACCCAAAAATGAAAATTTGATGTTTATCTGCTTACCCCCAGGGCATCCAAGATGTAGCTGACTTTGTTTCTTCAGAAGAACTTTTACTTTTAAAGGTTTGGTGCCCATCCACCTCTATTATTTGGCTGACAGACTGCACCGGTTTTCATTAAAAATCTTCGTTTGTGTTCCTCTGAAGAAACAAAGTCACCTACATCTTGGATGCCCTGGGGGTAAGCAGATAAACATCAAATTTTCATTTTTGGGTGAACTATCCCTTTAAAGCAAATATCAAACTATCAAAAGCTTAAAAGTGCAGTATAAATTGTTAACAGCTAATGGTTTAAATTGGTAACATTACTGCAGTCCAAATTCAAAATATCTCTTTTAAATGTATAAATTAGGAAAGAAGTATTGTAATTTCCCTACTGTAGTCTAAAGCAAAAAATAATATATGATAACAAGAAATATTCATTTTCATTTGTTTTACAGTGCAATTGTTTTACAATATATGGCTAATAATGTCATATGAATGACAATAATATGAAATTGTTCTTATTAATATTATATTCTAATTTGTTTGACTTCCTAAAACACCAGTGTGAATGTAATTTAGATTGAGACAGTATGCCACAAATAAAGAGGGTTAAGTCCCCTTTAAAGTTCATGTACAAGTCAATTTACTGACTTTTTCAAATATTTAAAATGTAATTTTTCCTTTGATGCAAAGCTGAATTTTCTTCGGAAATCATTCTAATATGCTGATTTGCTGCTCAAGAAACATTTCCTAGCATTTTTATTGTTGAAAACAGTTGTGCTGCTTAACATTTGTGTAAAAACTTTAATACTTAATGAATAGAAAGTTCAATATAAATCTTTTTTGTAAAATTGTAAATATCTTTACTCTCACTTTTAATCAATGTAATGCATTCTATTAATTCACTTTAAAATAATAATAATAATAATAATTACTGACTTCAAACTTTTGAATGAGAGTGTTTTTTAAAAGGTTTTTGTTTAAAAAAATGTGAAAAATCTCAAAAAAGTCTCAAACTATGCTCAGATTTGAAAAGACAAAAAGACAAAAGTCAGTGATCTCAATATAATTTTCCACATTCATTATATAAGAAGTTTTAGGAGAAACATCCATATCCAAATTAGATATTTAAATAAAACCTTAAAATACCATCTCCTGAGGTACTGTACGAAAGAACAACCACTGAGCAATCAAAGTGTCCTCTGGGAAGAAACAAATGCAAGTATAAACATTCCACTTTTTTCATTCATGAGAGCTGAAGAACTGAAGAGGAAGCATGAAAGAGATTATGAGATTCTGCATACTGAACATTCTTGGTGCAGTGGTGACTGCTTAAGACTGAATTGCTTAGCCTAAAATGTCATCAAAATGACTCATCTTACTACAAATAATCTACATATTATATGTCATTATTTTTGCATTTCATATTCTAACAAATAACAGTGTGAAATATCACAGCATTATTGCATCGTTTAAGTGATCCAATTTAAACATGTAAATACAGAAGGATTCAGTGACTTATGCCGACATACCTGACTGAACCCATCTAGATGGAGTGAAATGTAAATATTGAAAATGTATACAAGAAATGTCAAGGAAAAAATGATGCAGTGAATAAATATGTCTGGGGCACAGTTTACCGAACCAGCCGCTCCACACAAGATTTTGTCTTTCTTACCTGGTGCTGGATTGTGAGATCTGAACTGTACTGAATGAATGAAAGGGCGAGAACTGGGTCTCTGAACCAAGTCCATCCTTAGAGTAGAGGCACGCTGATCCCAGAACAGTTACCCACTGTCTCACTGGCCAAAGTGCCATGGTCAAAGACTGACCTACCCGCACAAAAAAAAAAAAAAAAACACCTACTGAGTGTGTGAGTGTGTGTGTTTGTGTACATGTGTGTCTGATGGCTTCTGACCAAATCTCTCAGTAAGGTCATTGCATACCGAGTCTGAAATTTCCGTCCAAAATATTTACACATTAAACACTAAATTTGACCAATCGAGTTTACACGCTGCCTCCGAATTTATTTTGTATTTAAAATAAAACTTTTTGATACATTTTTATTTTTTATATTCTTGTTGCAAGTTTAAAATCTACTGAGGAAGAAGGAAAAATAAATTTCTTTACACATGATGCAGTTTTGCATAATATATTAATAATTAGTAAATTATTCTTTTCTTCTTCACTAGATCTCATTCTTATAATAATAAATATTAAGGATACTTAAAAATAATGAAAATGTTTATTTTAAAATATCTTTAAATTTTTGCTAATCTAAAATGTAATAATAATAATTTTATAAACATGTATATAACTTTTAATTTTATTTAAAATAAAACTTTTTAACACACCTTTATTTTTTTATTTTCTTGTTGCAAGCTTAAAATTATGTTTTATTCACTAGATTTCATTCTTATAACAATAAATATTAAAAAACACCTACAAATAAAATGAAAAGGTTTATTTTAAAATATTTAAAAAATGAATAAAAAAAATAATTAAAAATTTCGCAAATCTAAAGTGACAATAATTTAAGATTATAAATTTTTTTTTTCTTCTTCAGTAGATCTCATTCATTAAAAATAAAAATAGGATTTATTTTAAAATATAAAAAAGTAAAAGTTTTGCAAATCTAAAATGACAATAATTTTATAAGCAAATATTTATAACTTCAAGTCAATTTTATTTTAAATATTTTTTAGTTTTTTAATTTCTTGTTGCAAGCTTAAAATCTACTGAGGAAGAAGGAAAATATATTTCTTAATACATGATGCAATTGTGCATAATCTATCAAAAATATTCAATTACTTTTTTTCTTTTTCAGTAGATCTCATTCATTAAATATACTTAAAAATAAAACAAAAAGCCTTATTTTAAAATATTCAAAAATTGTGTAAAAGTTTTGCAAATCTAAAATGACAATACAAATTTTATAAACAAATATGTATAACTTCAAGTCAATTTGACTTAAAATACAATTTGTTTTACAATTTTTATTTTTTATATTCTTGTTGCAAGCTTAAAATCAATTGAGGAAGAAGGAAAAATCCATTTCCTAATATGTCATGCAATTTTGCATAATATATTTAAAATTATTAAATAATTCTTTTCATCTTCACTAGATCTCAGTCTTATGATAAATATAGAAAAATAAAAACATTTTTAATGCATGATGCAATTTTGCATAACATATTAAAAAGTATTCAATTATTTTTTCTTCTTCACTAGATCTCATTCTTACAACAATAAATATTAAAAATACTTAAAAATAAAAGGTTTATTTTAAAATATTTAAAAATTGTTTAAAAGTTTTGCAAATGTAAAATGATTCATTATTATTAAGTAAAAATAAAATTTTGCATAATATATTAAATCAAATATATCCTAATGATGTTTACATATTTTTGCTGTAAAACAAGACAAAAATACAAATTAAGAAAATATGTGATAAGAACTAAGTCAAGTTAACGGATATTACTTTTAAACATACGCCTCGAGCCCATTCTTCCACTTGGTTTTGATTGCGAAACCCTAAAGCTGCCTAATTATACTCTATTAGTTGAATAATCATTCTGACAAAGTGCAGACTAGTTAATTTTGAAAATATGTAGCTTTGTGCATCGCTGCTCTGCACCTCTCACTTCCTCCTGCATCTCTCTGTCTTTGATGTTAACTAAGGCTGTCTGCCTCTGTAGCATGTGCCAGGCTGAGGTTAAATAGATGAAATATGCTGACATAAAATCAGGCAAACAGCTTTAGCACGGCACACACGGAACAGTGACTGGTTATATCAAAGTCCCTTAAACAGAACACATCAAAACGCCTCTGGACGAACCAACAGAGACCTCGGAGGAACAGGAGGGAATGGAAAAAGAGAGAGATTTGTCATCACTTTTCCAACTTAATAACTCTTAAAACTCCGAACCCTGTGCGCTACAAAAGCAGCACGGATCTTTTATTCAGCCCAACAAAAGAATCAGGCCATTCCGAGGCTCTCATTGTCATGCTTTTCCCGACATCCTCTCAATCCCGCTTCTGTAATTCTTCTATCTTTATCTCTCACACCTTCTGTACCTCTCACCTTTCCATCTCACAGCTCACACTTGCTCTCTTACTTCTCTTTTCTCTCAGTAATGGGGTTTGGTGCTGTAGAAGATTGAGGGGGATGTTTGGTGTGTGTGTGTTTGTGGTGGGTGGTCGGCGCTGTGTCTCGCCGCTCTGGTCAGGCTGAGTCTAATTGCCGGTGTTGTGGTGCTAAAGTCATCCGGAGAGCCGCGCCGAGCCGGTGGGGGAAAATTGAACAAGCATCACCCGTCAGGAGTGCTTCCACTCAGAGCAGCTGTCAGACTGCCCTGTTTACCTGCTACACAATTATCATCCGCCCCCAGGGAACCCTATGGAACAACACATCCATCCTCTGGGGGACGAGGAGGGGCCAGGGGGGAAGCGTGACGGCCGAATATCGCACAAGGAGATCGCTGACTGAATCTTGGTGTGCGTTAGCAGCTGGAAGTAAATTACGCTTACAAAAGTCTGCAAGGGGTTACGATACTTTGCAACAGAGAGACTTGCAAAGCCGTGAGGGTGAAGGAATGAGGGCTGGCTCACACAAAATGTGTTTTTGCATTCTGCCACACTTTTAATTGTTTTTCTCTGCTAACATGCACTAAACGGATGTCTTTTACCAATTAGCGACATTGCATTGCATTTTAAAGAGACTTTTGACTCCTGTTCTGCTATTTTCTGATGTCTACTATTTACTAAGTGATGCTCGAGACCCTTGTAATATTTGTTTTGTTTACTTCAGATATATAATATGTGTGTTTAAATTTTTAAGCAAAATTCTAATTTTATATGTACACTTTTTAGAGAGCTCTTCATTAAGTTAATACGTTTTATAAATTAATTATTTAAAATATAAATAACATTGTGAATGTTAATTAGAGAGAAAAAGAGAGACGGAAAGAGAATGTCAAAAAATGTCATTCTAAATATGAATAACTATAAATAATTATATAATAATCTAAGAATTAATTACAATAATTATGTTTTTGGATATACACTGTATATATATAAGTAACTTTTAACCTATTTAAAAAGCAATACAAATGATCATCGTTATTGAAAAAATAAAATGTTAATTTCAAAATATGTAAAAAATGTGTAACAGATTTGCAAATCTAAAATACAATAATCATTAATATTATATATATACTGTATATATAAATAATATATAGGATATTTAAAAATGTAAAATATTTAAATTATTTGAAAAATAAAATGTTTATTTTAAAATATTGAAAAAAGTGTAACAGTCTTGCAAATCTAAAATATAGTAATAATAAAAATAATAACAATTTTTATTATTACTATTATTATTATTATTGAATAAAAAATAACATGAATAACAAAACAATATTAGATAATAAATTATTTAACAACTAAATTACAATAATTGTGTTTTTGTATATATACTGTATATATAAATAATATTTAAGATATTTAAAATTGAATACAAATTATCACCATTATTATTTTTTGTTATTAAAAAATAAAGGTTTATTTTAAAATATGTAAAAATGTGTAACAGTTCTGCTAATATAAAATATATGAATCATTATTATTATTAGTAGTAGTAGTAGTATCAATATAAATATATATAAATAATTAAATAATAAATCAAAAAAGTAATTACAATAATTATGTTTTTGTATATATATATATATATATATATATATATATATATATATATATATATATATATACACATACATACACACACTGCATATAATTATTTACAGCATGTGTAAAAAAAACATAAAAAATGATAAATAATATTTTTTAAATCATTATGCATGTATAAAATATGGAATATTTTTGCTTATTAAATTGTATATATTTTAATAAATGGTATATATTTAATTTATTTTACTAAATTTTAAAAATAAAATTAAAAGCTAGTTGTTGTTTTTTTTTGAGTGAAAAACCCCTAAGGCTGTTTGTACTGAATGTGAGGTTGGTCTGAGAGAGTGTAGAGTCTTTTGTAGGTGGTTTTTGTGGGGTCTGGCTGTAGCCGCTGACCTGACCCTTGGCTCAATGGGACAGTGGGTCGGGGGTGCTGGGCAGCACTGCAGGGAATCCCTTACACACATAAAGAGTGTGACCCTGCCTGAACTATGGCTTCAACTCTCACTCGAGATCCTTCCAATTCATACACCTGAACTCTCCAGGCGCAACTGTCCAGTGCAGCCCATACATCCATCAATAACCGCTTATAAAACCTCTGCAAATGCTGCTGGGTACTATAATGTGTTTCCTCTTTTGTCTTAGCAGCTCAGGTGAGCATCGTTTCCCCTCCAGTTTTCCATACCCTCCCACACCGATATCCAGCACTAGAACAGAGATGGAGCACTGGAGAGTTCACACTGATTCACCTCCAGCAGGAAATCTGGGAGGGATCAGGTCGGGAAGAGGAGGGATCGTGGCCCTATCACTTACACTGCACATCTACGCGAATGGACTTGATGGCAGCCACCCCCACCCCGTTCTCAGCTTTGCAGTAGTAGCGGCCGCCCTGCACTCTCTGGATGTTGGGGATCCGTAGAGTCTCATTGAAAATGGATGTTTCCTGGAACTTGTCGGAAGCGCTTCCTGCTGTCTTGGTCCACCGCACCTGCAGGGGGCGACATTTAGAGACTCATTAGCTAATAATAAATGGGAAAACAATTTAATTTCTGTGCATATTTTACATACTTAGTTCAATCAATCAGTCAATGACTCAAATGTTAAATTAACAGAATCACTTTGGTCACTTTGATTTGGTCCTACTTTTGCTTTAATTTGCTTACATTTGATTGTGACCACATAAACTACTAAATAATTATCTTGAAATTAAAACTTCAAAGTCAAGATCTAAATCAAATGATTCACAATACGTGATTTCATGTCTCAATCAGAATCAAATGATTCGCAAAGTTTCGATGTAAATCAAATGATTCACAACCCCCTCCAAAGTCCTGATCTAAATTAAATTATGTGTGATACGCGATTTGAAGTCCAGATCTGAATCAAATGATTCGCAAAGTTCCGATGTAAAACAACTGATTTGCAAACCTGCTCCGAAGTCCTGATCTAAATCAAATGATTTGCGATACGCGATTTGAAGTCCTGATCTGAATCAAATGATTCACAAAGTTCAGATCTAAACCAAATGATTCACAAACCCACTCGGAAGTCCCGATCTAAACCAAATGTTTCACGATATGTGATTAGAAGTCCCGGAGCAAACCTGCTCCGAAGTCCTGGTCTAAATCAAATGATTTCCAAAGTTCCATTCTGGATCAAATGATTTGCAAAGGTCTGATCTAAATCAAATAACTTACAAACCCGCTCCGAAATACTGATCTAAATCAAATGATTTGCGATACGTGATTTGAAGTCCCGATCTAAATCTAATTATTCAAAATACACAATGTTCCATTCTAAATCAAATGATTTGTGAAACTACTCTGAAGTTCCGATCTAAGCCAAATGTTTCACGATATGCGATTTCTGAATTAAATGATTCGCAAAGTCTTGATCAAAATCAAATGATTCGCAAAGTTCGGATGAAAATCAAATGATTTGCAAACCCACTCCAAAGTCCTGATCTAAATCAAATGATGTGGGATGCACGACTTGAAGTCCCGATCTGAATCAAATCATTCGCAAGTTCCAATGTATATCAAATGATTCACAAACCCACTCCGAAGTCCTGATCTAAACCAAATGATTTGTGATATGTGATTTGAAGTACTGGTCTAAATCAAATGATTCACAACCCCCTCCAAAGTCCTGATCTAAATTAAATTGTGTGATACGCGATTTGAAGTCCTGGTCTAAATCAAATGATTTGCAAAGTTCCGATGTAAAACAAATGATTTGCAAACCTGCTCCGAAGTCCTGATCTAAATCAAATGATTTGCGATATGCAATTTGCAGTCCTGATCTGAATCAAATGATTCACAAAGTTCAGATCTAAACCAAATGATTTGTGAACCCACTCTGAAGTCCCGATTTAAACCAAATGTTTCATGATATGTGATTTGAAGTCCTGATCTGAATCAAATGATTCACAAAGTTTCGATCTAAACCAAATGTTTCGCGATATGCGATTTCTGAATCAAATGATTCGCAAAGTTCCGATGAAAATCAAGTGATTTGCAAACCCACTCCAAAGTCCCGATCTAAATTAAATGATGTGAGATGCACAATTTGAAGTCCCGATCTGAATCAAATGATTCACTATACACGATATAAAGTCCCAATCTGAATCAAATGATTCACTATATACGATATGAAGTCCGAATCTGAATCAAATGATTCACTATGCACGATTTTAAGTCCCAGTCTGAATTAAATGATTCGCCAAGTTCCGATCCAAATTAAATGATTCGCAAACCTTCTCCAAAGTCCCGATCTAAATCAAACCGTTCACGATATGTGATTTGAAGTCCCAATCTAATTGATCACCAAATCAGCTCTGAAGTCCAAATGATTCGGAATATGTGATCTGAAGTTCCGATCTGAATCAAATGATTCGCAAAGTTCCAATCTCAATTAAATGATTCGCAAATCTTCTCTGAAGTCCTGATCTACATTAAATGATTCGCAATACACGATTTGTGTTTGTGAAGTCCCAATCTAAATCAAATGATTTGCAAACCCACACTGAAGTCCCAATCTAAACCAAATGATTTGTGAAACATGATTTGAAGTCCCGATCTGAATCAAATGGTTTGTGATCCTGTGAATCATTTTTCAGTGCAATGGTTTAACTCAGGGGTTTTCAAACCTGTCCTGGAGCCTCCCCTGCCCTGCACATTTTGTATGTCTCCCTTATTAGGCACACCCAATTCAGGTCTTGCAGTCTCTACTAATGAGCTGATGATTTGAATCAGGTGTATTAGATGAGAGAGACAAGCAAAATGTGCAGGGCAGGGGAGGCTCCAGGACAGGTTTGAAAACCCCTGGTTTAACTGATTCAGATTTTTTGATTTTGCGTAAAAAGATGTGTCTGTTGAAAAAATTAAACAATTATTTCTTAAATATATTCTTTCAATAATTCAAGTACTTGTTATTATAGTATGCTGCATTATATTATACTTGGTATTATTATAGTATATTGGCATTTTTGAGAGTTGTCCAGGCCTTAAATTTTAAAAAGTCAAATTCAAGTACTTCACATACTTTAAGCACCTTGTATGAACCCTGATCAATGAAAAAAAAGCCATATCTTAAAAAAAAATATTAAATTGTAATGATTAAGAAATATAAATGTATTTTGTACCATTAAAATATTTTAACTTATTTTCTACGTTAAAATGATCAAATCAAAGCTTAGAATATGAACATCAAAATCAGAAAACATTACAATACTAATTTATAGTCCCAGATTTTAAATGTGGTTTCAGGCTTTACAAAAATATATGTATAGTATATGAAAAGATGTCTTAAAATAATTAAATCATACTTATTAAGTAATGTAAATGCATTTTTATATTAAAATACTGATTAAAACCTGTTAAAATGAGAAAATGTATGAGGAAAAGAATTCCAATGTGGTTCCAGACTTTACTGTATATGTACATAAAGACCCATAAATGAATAAATACTAAACATGTAACAGAGAAAGATTTATTTTCTTCTTCATAGTAATAACTAAACCTAAAGTTAAAAGTGCAAAAAAGTGTACAGATTAGTATAAAAAGACCAGATGCAAATGATCAAGAGCATCCGTGGGACTCAATAAGTTTGACCCTAAAGCAAGTATAGCGGTCAGACTGTCTGTAATCACAGGCTCATCCATCTCGATCATTCTTTTGACTCCTTCAAACAATCTTTGCATTGAGTATGTAAGGTCAAGTGAAAATCACAAAGTAAAGCCTGTGTAATCTCCTCCACCTCTCCACCTCTGGACATCAGTAAGCTGCTTCCATTACAGCCGAGGTCACCTCTGAACAGGGCGCCACACGGGTGAGCAGCCGATTGTAGTTGGCAGCGCTGGGGGCAGCAGGAAGGTTAGGACGTACGTGCAAAGGATTATGGGATTACGCCGACCTGTGTAAACGACGAGCTTTGTGTTTATTCAGGTTTATTTGCCTGTGGATTTGGGACACAGCTGCTGTTCATTTATCAGGTGTACTGGGTGAGAAATTAACACAGAGGAAGGGAGAGAGAGCTCCTGCTGGGACTAACCTATCCTCTGGATGGCAAAGGACAGAAAAGCTGGTTGAAAGTGGTTTGATGGGGCAAAGATCACTAAAAAGTTGTGCCACTTTCTTGTCAGAACAGAACAGAAGTCAGAAAAGACCCACAAAGTAAAGAATTGCACTTTTATTTGATCTAAAATACAGCAGAGCAGTAATATTGTGAAATATTTTTATTATTTATAATAACTGCTTTCTACTTGAATATATTTTAAAATGTAATATATTCCTCTATTCAAAGCTGAATTTTCAGCAGCAAATCAGCATATTAGAATGATTTCTGAAGGATCATGTGACACTGAAGACTGGAGTAATAATGCTGAAAATTCAGCTTTGAAACCACAGGAAAAAAAATTACATTCGAAAATATGCTGAATTAGAAAACAGTTCTTTTAAATAGTAAAATCATTTCAAAATTTACTGTTGTGGCTGTACTTTGGATCAAACAAATGCAGGCTTGGTGCATAGACAATACTTCTTGAAAAAAAACAAAAATCTTACTGTTCAAAAACTTTTGACTGGTAGTGTAATATTTAATGCAATTAGCATTTTTCAATATTTCAAAATAAAAAAATATATAATTACATTTATTAACATTAATTTATACTAATAAAGTCCAAAAATTTTGTTCAATTATTTTTAAGTTGTAAATAGATTTTTGAAGCAAGTTTTACAAGAAAAAACTACTGAAGTTTTTCTAACTCAAAAATGTAATATTTAATATTCAATGTGCTACTTGCTGTTTCTTTGTAATTAATTATGAAATTTACTATCAATTTCCAAATTTCCAACACATCTTTTCAGTATTCAGTATTATGTATATATATTTGCATTTACTGTAAAGTGCATATTTTATAATATATAACATACAGTAGTTATATATTGCAACATTTAAAGTTTCTTATGCTCATTAAGTCAGCATTTATTTGATCAAATATCTATTTTAATATACTTCAAAATATAATTTAAATATAATGAAATTTCCCAATTTCTATATAATATTTAAAGCAACACTAAAGAGTTTTTTTTTTTTTTACCTTAAAATAATGTTTCCGAACTCGTGTCAGTGGTTCATCAACTCATAACAGGGTGAAACGGCACTTCGTATTCGCTTTGCGACCCTCTATCGGCCATAACAGCACTATGTAAGTTTGGGTCGTCGGGTCGCGGTTTTGTAGTTTAAATGAGACTACAAATGCGACTTGCTTCACGGCAAAAACAAACAGCAAACAATGTCATTATTATGTTTTATTTCGTATTCATACTTTCATAAAGTCATGCAACATGCTCTACCTTGTCACTGGACATCGTTATTTCCAAAGCTGGTCCTGGATAGCCTCCAAACAAATAACGTGCATGTGACGCGACGGTTCTTTAGTGTTGCTTTAATATAACAAATCAACAAAACACTGTCGTTCAAAAGTTTGGGATCAGTACTTTTTTACGTTTTTTAAAGAAGTTTCTTATGCTCATCAAGTCAGCATTTATTTGATCAAAAATACAGAAAAAAACTTGTGAAATTTCTATTTTAATATAGTTCAAAATATAATTTACTCCTATGATGCAAAGCTAAATTTTCAGCATCATTACTCTAGTCTTCAATGTCACATGATCCTTCAGAAATCATTTTAAAATGCTGATTTACTATTAATGCCAGAAACATTTGTGCTACCTTAATTTTTTGGAACTTGTGATACCTTTGTCAGGATTCTTTGATGAATAAAATGTTAAAAAGAAAGTGTTAATTAATATAGAGATATTTTCTAATCGTTCTTTACTATCACTTTTTATCAATTTAACACATCCTTTCTGAATAAAAGCTTCAATTTCTTTCAAAATCTATCCATTCTCCAAACTGATTCTCCTTTGCAGGGTCCATGGAGTAATGAACAAATGAAACAAAATGATTAAAAATTGTGAAAAACTACAGGATCCATATGTTTTTGTATATATGTTCACCTACAGTATTTGTTTTAACCTTCAATAATGAGAAAAGTTGCTACTGTTGGTCACAACTCCCTTTCAATTTAAGCGCAGTAGTGTGCTGAACCACTGGTCTGTGTCGTTCCTGAGAGTGTTGACGCCTATCTCAGAATCCACCGCTGGTTGTGAATTTTTAAAAAAATGTCCTGTTTGTTTTCTCAGCAGCCCAAAACTCTGCCATCATCGCGTTGATTCATCGTGGCTCTCAAAGGGCCGGCGCTGGCAGATGTAAGACAGATGGCGCTGGATAGGCTATCATTACAGCGGCCTCAGACGGCTCACTTACAGCAGCGCAAAGTCACAGTGGCACAGCAACTTTCAAAGCCTCAGTGATACGAAGAGAAGCGCGTCAGACACAGAAAGGAGAGGACGGCTTATGGCAACAGACACCGAAAAGGCTGCAGTTACAGGAAGCGCAACAGAGGACGAAAAATTGGTCATGAAACAGATGAACCAGGGAAGAGACAACGCTGCCCTTCTCAACATCAACAGCTGCCACACATCACCATGTTTTACTGCTCCAGAGATCCCAACAGACTGCGCAAACCCTGTCTGTCTGTCTCCCTCTTTCTTCACACAGGCTTTTCTGGCTGCTCTTGGGAAAGAAATCCCATGAGCCTCTGTTAGCTGTACACTAGCGTTCTTCATCTGTCTTTACTGCAAAACCGGGCTCACAATATGCCGTACAATATTCTGATATGCTTTCTGAATCCCATCTTTTTATTTTCATAGCAATGAATTTGGTTCTGTTTGTTCATTATTAACTAAAAGTAACAGACAATAAATTACTTGAAATAAAACTAATGTTAACTAAAACTAAATATTTTTTTAAATTACTTTATTTCTCATTTTCTTATACACTACCAGTCAAAAGTTTTTGAACAGTAATATTTGTAATGTTTTTTAAAGAAGTCTCTTCTGCTCACCAACCTGCATTTATTTGATCCACAGTAGAGCAAACATTTTACAATTTAGAAATATTTTTCTATTTAAAATAACTGTTTTCTATTTGAATGTATTTAAAATGTAATTCATTCCTGTTATTTCAAAGCTGAATTTTTAGCATCATTACTCCAGTCACATGATCCTTCAGACAACATTCTAACATTCTGATTTGCTTCTCAAACAACATTTATTATTATTATTATGTTGAAAACAGCTGAGTAGAATTTTTTTTCAGGTTTCTGTGATGAATATAAAGTTCAGAAGAACAGCATTTTTCTGAAACAGAAATCTTTTGTAACATTATAAATGTCTTTATCACCACTTTGGATCAATTTAAAGCATCCTTGCTAAATAGAAGTATTAATTTCTATAATTTAGCTTTGATCACAGGAATAAATGTAATTTTAAAAAATATTAAAATTGAAAGCAGTTATTTTAAATTGTAAAAATGTTTCATAATATCACTGTTTCTGCTGTATTTTGGATCAAATAAATGCAGGCTTGGTGAGCAGAAGAAAATTCTTTAAAAAACCTTAAAAAATCTTTTATTAACTTTTGACTGGTAGTGTAGTTTAACTTGATGTACTAAAATAACTAAAACTAAATTATTCAAAATTATTAAAAACCTATACAGACATACTTTAAAAAAAAGAATGAGAATAAGAATACAAATCAGCAAAAAAAATGCACACAACAAAATGACTCAAACTTTAAAATTAATATGAAAACTGAAAGAAAAATACATTATACTGTAGTAGATATTTAACAGCAACCACAGAGCTGAAACATGCAGCTGAACGAGTCATTTTCGTTTTTTAGCTTTAGTTACGGCATTTGACAAAGGTCAAAATAAATGAGGAGAAAACATAATATAGAGCAATTAGGATTAGATTTCTCATTGTCTGCCAATAAAACTCTAAAAACAAAGGGGATTTTACAGTATGCCTTAGAATCACCATTTTAGCTTCCCTAAAGAATCTTTCAGTGAAAACAAACCATTTTTGGGTCTCAGTGTGAAGAACATTTATTAATCTAAAGAACCTTTTTCCACTATAGAGAACCTGTAGAAAGGTTCAATGGATGTTAAAGGTTCTTCATAGAACCACAAATGCCAATAAAGAATTGGCATTCTTTTTTGAAAGAGATACAGTAGTTCACCCAAAAATGAAAACTCTGTCATTAAGTACTCACCCTCATGTCGTTCCAAACTCGTAAGACCTTTGTTCATCTGCTCATTCTTGATTAAATTCAAGAGCTTTCTGACCCTGCATAGACAGCAGCTGAAATGTTAAAACAGCCCAGAAAGGTAGTAAGGATGTCGATAAATAGACGAGCGAAGGTCTTACGGGTTTGGAACTAAGACAGAATTTTCATTTTTGGCTTAACTAACCCTTTAAGATTAAGGTAATATCCTCTGTATTTTATACCTAGGTTGTGTAAGGAAAAATAGTTTTCGTGCTGAACTGAAATCATAAAGTACTTTTACCTGACGTCCTCAGGGAAAGCTCCTCGCGTCCGAAGAGAGCTTTTATCATCCCACTCCCATTTTTCCAAACCCTCTCTCTCTTTCCGCTTGAGGTTTTCTCTTCCCGCCTATCCTATAACTGCCTCTATAAATTAAGTTCTCTGCGAGCGACACCAATTCAAGTCAAGCATCCGCAAAGAGACGTTTATTGCTTAATGCCTGTCAAGCCTGCTTAAATCTGGGCGGCTGTGGTCCTCTCCAGCACTAGCACTGGGTTATTGCTACTGTAAGCGCATTTAATGCTCATTGTCGGGCTTTTTATGTGCGAGCATGTTAAATCGGTGAAGAGTGATTACTACACACAAAAGCTCAACGTTTGCAGCTTAGCTTTACACTCTGTATTACTCTAAAATCTCGTATCCCTTTCTTTCCCTCTCTCGTTCGCTCCAGCTATCCGATAATCGCTCTCTCAATTCAATTTTGAGCTTTATTGGCATGACAGAAACTGTCTGTTTGTACTGCTAAAGTGTTGCGAAACCAGTTAAATAAATAAGGCAAAATGTACAATTAGTCTAAAAGGTGTACGCTATTTATTCGGTAAGTAGCCGTGCAATACTCAGGATAATTACGGGTCATTACCGGCAAATAAACACAGACACGGTGAGCAGGATCCCAGTGTGAGGCGCAAGAGTCTAGTATCATCCTGAATATCTTACTAAGCAAAATTGGAGTCAGATTAAATCAGATTAAATGTTTTTTATGACTGCGGACACAAAGCTTGTGCAACGTCATGCACAAACTGCGGCAGGGGCGCCGCTCGCAATTTTGGGCCCTATGACAAAATATGAGGTTGGGCCCCCCCTACCACACAAAAGCAGATCTCTGGGGGCCCCTAAAAGGCGTGGGCCCTTAGAATTGTCCTAACTTACCCCCCCTTAGCGGCGCCCCTGAACTGCGGTACGCTACACAATCAATACAGAGCATTCAATCATAGTACATTTATACAAATACATAAGTGATAATTATCTTACATTAATTAGAAATATAGCCAAATTAGCATTCAAAAGACTTTTTTTCAGAGCAAAAATGCATTAAAAGTGACAAAAAAGACGTTTAATGTTACAAAAAGATCTGTTTAAAATAAATGCTGTTCTTTTGAACGTTCTATTCATCGAAGAGTCTTAAAAGCATTTAAAATATTAAGCAGCACAACTGTTTTCAACATTGATAATAATAAAAGATGTTTCTTAAGTGGCAAATCAGCATATTAGAATGATTTCTGAAGGATCATGTGACACTAAAGACTGAAGTAAGGATGCTGAAAATTTAGCTTTGCATCACAGGAATAAATTACATTTTAAAATATACTTAAATGGGATGTTTTGGTCAAATAAACGCACCTTACAAAGTTCTATAAATATAAAAGTAATTATCCTCAAATATGTAATTATGTAAGTCATTTTATTTCAAGAGGTTTTGAAATGCAAGCATCCTAAACACACGGCTTTCCGTAACATCAACAGATCCACTCCCACCCTAGTAATAATTATAAAGCATGCAATTGTTTCTGAATCTGTACATGAATTCACAGATGTCCTGTGCTAATATTTAGACAAACTAAATCCGTATAAACCATAAAACAGCAGGAAAGAAAGAAGACCCGAGCAGTGTCAGATTTTGCCAGCTCATCTCCCGTTCTCATCTGCACCTCTGTTCGCTGAAATCAATCCTAATCAAATAACACGCAGCGCTGCGGAGTATTTAAACCTCTCTATATGTTACACAAACAGCAGCTCTATTAAACATCCCACGTCAAGCGTAATAAATGAGAGTGTAAAGTGTGAGGTGGCTTTTTCTGCTCGCGGACACAATGAGGGCAGAAATACATCTGCTGCACGTGGGATGTACACAGCGTTAGTCCTTCTGCGGCCTGATGCTGCACACCTTCAAGATCACACTTCTGTCCTACAAACAAGCCTACAGAAAGCAACCGCCAAGTTTGCATGCACATTTCATGAAGAGAAACTGTTCATGCCAAAATTGAAAATTTGTTTGATTTACATATTATTTTTGGTCTTCTGTGAAACACACAAGATGTGGAAAGAGCACCAAAAAACATAGTAAAAGTAGCCCATGGGACTCCTTCTGCATACAAAATGCATATTAATTTTTATTTAGAACTGACCTGAATAAGATAATTATTTATAAAAATTACCCTGTTTAAAAGTTTACATAGACTTGATTCTTAATATGTTGTTAACTGAATGATCCAAAGCTGTTTTTTATGCGAAAGTTGTTCATGAGTCCTTTAAACGTCCTGAACAGTTGCCCGTTGCTCTTCAGATAAATCCCTTAGGTCCCACAAATTCTTTGGTTTTTCATCATTTTTGTGTATTTGATACTTACCAACAATGACTGTACGATTCTTTTCACACTGAGAACAACTGAGGGACTCATACGCAACTATTACAGAAGGTTCAAATGCTTACTGATGCTCCAGAAGGAGAAACTATACATTAAAATTAGGGGTGAAAACTTCTTGAATTTTAAGATCAATGTAAATTTAACTTATTTTGTCTTCTGGGGAACGTTTAAGTACATTCTGTAGTTTCTGAAGGGCAGTACTTAATGAAAAAATATGATATTTAGGCAAAATAAGAAAAATTTGCGGATCCTCATTCCGTTCAAAAGTTTTCACCCCCTTAATGGATTGTTTTTCCTTCTGGAGCATCAGTGAGTGTTTGAACCTAGTTGCATATGAGTCCCTCAAGTTGTCCTCAGATGGATCTCAAAATCATACAGTCATTGTTGAAAAGGGTTCAAATAAACAAAAATGATGAAAAACCAAAGGATGTGTGGGAGCTGAAAGATTTTTCTGAAGAACAGCAGGCAGTTAAACTGTTAAGGACAAACAAGGAGCTGAAAAAAACACAGCTGTGGATCATTCAGGTAACAACACTGTATTAAGAATCAAACATTTGCACAGGATCATTTTTACAAATTCATCTATTATGCATTTTTTACATTTTTTTTCTGCAAGATGTATGCAAACATTTGACCTCCGCTATATGTATGTATTTATATATTTTTATTTATTAAGTTAGTTAGCTAATTAATTGAAATACAATCTAAATATTAGATTAAAGACTTAAAAATAAATACAAATAAGAAATGTTCGGTTAGGTAATTCACTGAAATTACTTTTATGTACTAAAATTCACAAAACTGAAATAAAAATGAAGCTAATCATAAATAAATAAAAATTATAAAAGCTCACAACATATATATACAGTCGTGGCCAAAAGATTTGAGAATTACATAAATATTGGAAATTTGAAAAGTTGCTGCTTAAGTTTTTATAATAGCAATTTGCATATACTCCAGAATGTTATGAAGAGTGATCAGATGAATTGCATAGTCCTTCTTTGCCATGAAAATTAACTTAATCCCGAAAAAAAACTTTCCACTGCATTTCATTGCTGTCATTAAAGGACCTGCTGAGATCATTTCAGTAATCGTCTTGTTAACTCAGGTGAGAATGTTGACAAGCACAAGGCTGGAGATCATTATGTGAGGCTGATAGGGTTAGAATGGCAGACTTGACATGTTAAAAGGAGGGTGATGCTTGAAATCATTGTTCTTCCATTGTTAACCATGGTGACCTGCAAAGAAACACGTGCAGCCATCATTGCGTTGCATAAAAATGGCTTCACAGGCAAGGATATTGTGGCTACAAAGATTGCACCTAAATCAACAATTTATAGGATCATCAAGAACTTCAAGGAAAGAGGTTCAATTCTTGTTAAAAAGGCTTCAGGGCGTCCAAGAAAGTCCAGCAAGCGCCAGGATCGTCTCCTAAAGAGGATTCAGCTGCGGGATCGGAGTGCCACCAGTGCAGAGCTTGCTCAGGAATGGCAGCAGGCAGGTGTGAGCGCATCTGCACGCACAGTGAGGCCAAGACTTTTGGAAGATGGCCTGGTGTCAAGAAGGGCAGCAAAGAAGCCACTTCTCTCCAAAAAAAACATCAGGGACAGATTGATCTTCTGCAAAAAGTATGGTGAATGGACTGCTGAGGACTGGGGCAAAGTCATATTCTCCGATGAAGCCTCTTTCTGATTGTTTGGGGCATCTGGAAAAAGGCTTGTCCGGAGAAGAAAAGGTGAGCGCTACCATCAGTCCTGTGTCATGCCAACAGTAAAGCATCCTGAGACCATTCATGTGTGGGGTTGCTTCTCATCCATGGAGTGGGCTCACTCACAATTTTGCCCAAAAACACAGCCATGAATAAAGAATGGTACCAAAACACCCTCCAACAGCAACTTCTTCCAACAATCCAACAATAGTTTGGTGAAGAACAATGCATTTTCCAGCACGATGGAGCACCGTGCCATAAGGCAAAAGTGATAACTAAGTGGCTCGGGGACCAAAACGTTGAAATTTTGGGTCCATGGCCTGGAAACTCCCCAGATCTTAATCCCATTGAGAACTTGTGGTCAATCCTCAAGAGGCGGGTGGACAAACAAAACCCCACTAATTCTGACAAACTCCAAGAAGTGATTATGAGAGAATGGGTTGCTATCAGTCAGGATTTGGCCCAGAAGTTGATTGAGAGCATGCCCAGTCGAATTGCAGAGGTCCTGAAAAAGAAGGGCCAACACTGCAAATACTGACTCTTTACATAAATGTCATGTAATTGTCAATAAAAGCCTTTGAAACGTATGAAGTGCTTGTAATTATATTTCAGTACATCACAGAAACAACTGAAACAAAGATCTAAAAGCAGTTTAGCAGCAAACTTTGTGAAAACTAATATTTGTTATTCTCAAAACTTTTGGCCACGACTATATATATATATATATATATATATTAGGGCTGCAACTAACGACTATTTTAATAGTCGACTAGTCACCGACTATTGAAACGATTAGTCGACTAATCGGATAATTATTCAATTTTTCTCAAATTTAGCATGAGATTGCTTTAATTATGTGGAAAATCATAGTAAACACAAGAAAGAAGGGGGTACTTCAATGAAAAATGCATATTTTGCTGCTGATAGGCCAATTCATACTAAAAGTAAATAAAAATGCCCTGTCTAAAACCAATTAGGCACAGTGCTCGGTCAGTACAGACATAAATGCATAAATTAAGAAACTCTATAATTTTTTTAATGGACAGGCACATTTGTTTTATAAGAAAAAAATAAATTAAAATCAAGTAAACATTTTCTTCCTGTAAACCATCAGCAGCAATAAAACAGTAAACAAAAATGTATATCCAAAACAAAACGTATTGGCTTTTATTTAAATCTTACCGAGGCCAGCCAAACTACGTTTCATTCAACTGTCCGACGTGCTTTCTCTTTAAATGTTCGTGCATCACAGAGGTGCTGCCGTGATGCGCAAGGACTGCTTTACAAACCATGCAGGTAATATTTTAATTCGCCGTAGCAGGCTAAAATGCTCCCAAACTTTACTCCTGTTTCATACATACTCAGTCTGCAGTGCGTCTACAGTCCGTGTGCGTTACGTATGCGGTGCAGAAGCAGCACAGACTCGTTTTGCTTTCACACAGAACGCGTTTGCAGTCCGTACATTGTGAACGTTCTAATCCGTTAACATGGGTGTGGAAAAAAAAAAACGCACTGCAGACGGAGTATGTGTGAAACGGGCGTGTTTTGGTACGCGCAGCTGCTGCGTTGGACGCCGCCATTTCTGTATGTTATCGCTCAGCATAGAAGCTGCGTATGTGCGACTCTCGGCAGAAAGATGCCTCACTCGGTTGTCTGGCGACAACATCGACAATGAAATTCATTGTCGACTATTTCTATTATCGATTTTTGTCGA
>NC_133362.1:9399561-9432061 GCF_049309525.1 Garra rufa | reverse complement strand
GCACACACAACACAACCCAATGTCCCCATCAGCCCAGATCGCTTTCCCAGCATTAACATCATCATCTACAGTCAACCTATCACAGATCAAATGGTCATCTAAGGGTTAATACTGAACAAAAAAATGAAAATAAAGTAGCCACCAATATCTGCTCTATATTGTATATAAATACTATGATGCAGCCATTTGAGTACTCAATACATCACGTTACAAGCAAATTTGAACAATTATGACACATTAAGTTATTAAATACACTCCAGAGTGCTAAAACATTCTAGCATCGATGTACAAAGCACTTCCAAGATTTGATGCTTTTAAAAGAAGTCTCACCAAGGCTGCATTTATTTAAACACAAATATAGTAGAAACATGATGCAAAGCTAAATTTTCAGCATCATTACTCCAGTCTTCAGTGTCACATTATCTGTCAGAAATCATTCTAATATGCTGATTTGCTGCTCAAAAACATTTTTTATTATTATCAATTTTGAAAACAGCTGTCCTGAAAACCAAAGAACAGTATTTATTTAAAATCTTTGGTAACATAAATGTCTTTATTGTCACTTTTGATTATTTTAATGCATCCTTGCTAAATAAAACTATTAATTTCTTATACAAATAATCTTACTTACTGAGTCAAAAGTTTTTGAACTGTATTATTTTTCATTTTTTTGTGCTCACCAAGCCTGCATTTTTTTTTGATCCAAAACACTGCAAAATCAGTAATATTTTGAAATATTTTTACTATTTAAAATAACTGCTTTCTATTTGAATATATTTTAAAATATAATTTATTCCTGTGATCAAAGTTAAATTTTCCACATCACTACTTCAGTGTCACATGATCTTTCAGAAATCATTCTGACACGCTGATTTCCTGCTCAAGAAACATTTTTATTGTCATTATCAATATTTACAACTTTTTTTTAAGGATTTTTAGATAAATAGAAAGATCCAAAGATCAGCATTTATCGGACATAACAGCTTTTAACATGTAACATTATACCATTTGAAAGCGTGAGTCAGTAAAATTTTGGGAAAGATATTATAGAAATTAATATTTTTATTCATCAAGGATGCTTTGAATTGATCAAAAGTGATGATAAAGACATGTATAATGTTACAAAAGATTTCTATTTCAGATAAATGCTGTTCTTCTGAACTTTCTATTCACCAAGAAAACCTGAAAGAATTCTACTCAGTTGTTTTTAACATAATAATAATAATAATAATAATAAATGTTTTTGAGAAGCAAATCAGAATATTTGAATAATTTCAGAAAGATAATGTGACTGCAGAAATAATGCTAAAAATTCAGCTTTGAAATCACAGGAATAAATTACATTTGAACAACAGTTATTTTAAATAGTAAAAATATTTCACATTTTTAATGTTTTTGCTGTACTTTAAATCAAATAAATGCAGGCTTGGTGAGCAGAAGAGACTTCTTCAAACAACATTAAAAATCTGTTCAAAAACTTGACTGTTAGTGTACATACAGAAAACAAACCAGATTTCTCTAAGATGAATAGAACTAAAATTAAATCTGATTCAAGTTTTTTTTTCATTTTTAAGATTGGCTAAACATACTGTTTTTATACCATCACACTTGTTTTTATTCAGTTCCTATGTTTAGAATAATTTAGAATCGATATTAGGCGTAGATTCTGTCAATGAGCCTATACTCCACTGACGGTTACACAAACACGCCAAACTGACAATCAATCGTCTGCCTTACTACAAACAGTACTTTTATACATAAAGTATATTCAGATTGCAAACACACATCAACCTCAATATAAACATCTACAATTCAGTGAAGGGCAAAATACACCAATACACATTCAATGCATGAGCTTTCAAGACAAACAAAATCCAGTCACACACACACACACACACACACACACACACACACACACACACACACACAAGTAGACTATCTAGTGACCCGTGAAGGCCCGGCACCGCAGGCAATAACGTCCGACAGTACATGCAGTAATATCCTCATTAGTTTATATTCAGACACTGTGACTATATTCACACTCTATATTACACTCCTATATTCAGCCTGTTGTCATCGTAATGTCCTGACATTTCTAATGGAAATCGTGGATCATGTTATGGAATAGCAACTTTTTTATTCCGTGCACTCGTTGGCAGGACGGCGGGAGGGAAAACTGATGGAATTTAGATCAGATCGGGTGTTCTGCTGATGCAACCTGGAGCACTAATATATGTAGACAGGTCGTCGGGAGGATGCGTGTGTGTGTATGAGGGTCTTTAATAAGTGATCTGATGGCAGTGGACAGAGCGCCTGTGGGAGCCACGCTCTTCACACCTCCTACTGTTATCAGCTCACCCTTACCTTATATAACACACACTCACACGCCAACACGAGCCTCACAAAAAAAAACTAAAGTCCACTGACAGACCCTCTCTCCTTCAGTGTCTGCAGTCATCTGTTATCAGATACGTGACACGCATACGCACTAAAACTGTACGGTTCGTACAGGGGTACAGTGGTTCCTGAGGGCTCTGTGTGTCAATGATGACCTCTCGAAAACATGTTAAAGGGATAGTTCACCCAAAACTTTCAATTATTCACCCTCATGTTATTTAAAACCTGTAAGACCGTTATTCATCTTTGGAACACAAAATAAGGTATTTTAGATGAAATCCAAGCTTTCTGATCTTGCACAGACAGCAACGGTACTACCACATATAAGGCCCAGAACCGTAGTAAGGACATCGTTAAAATAGTCCATGTGACATCAGTGGTTCAATTGTAATTTTATGAAGCTATGAGAATACACTTTGTATAAGAATACAAAGATAACAGCTTTATTCTTCTATTTATTCTATGACGGATTTTTTAACAATGTCCTTACCACCTTTCTAGGCCGTGATTGTGGTAGTTGCATTGCTGTCTATACAGGGTCAGAAAGCTCTCGGATTTCATCACGAATGTCTTAATTTGTGTTCCAAAGACGAACAAAGGTCTTACAGGTTTGGAACGACATGTGGGTTAGCAATTAATGACAGAATTTTCATTTTTGGGTGAACTATTCTTTAACATATTTTGTGTGGCTGTGTATGCAAGACATATATATCAATTATTGTAACAGATTTTCTTACCATTTAAATTATGCATAATTTGATTAAAAAATAAATGAATAATACACTGTTATTTATATTTATTTAATTGTTTATTTGAATTGCATTATTTTGATTAAATTACATACATATATAATTTAATTGTATGCTTTCTTATAATTGTAATTTGATATAAATTGTATAATTTATGTGTGTTTATATATAGTACCAGACAAAAGTTTATGAACAGTAAGATTTTTAATGTATTTTTAAAGTCTCTTCTGCTTAGCAAGCCTGCGTTTGATGCAAAATACAGCCAAAACAGTACAATTCTAAAATATTTTTACTATTTAAAATAACAGTTTTCTTTTTGAATATATTTTAAAATGTATTTAAAAACCTGAAAAAATTTACTCACCTGTTTTAAATATTGATGATAATAATAGGAAGAAATGTTTCTTGAACAGCCAATCAGCATATTAGAATGATTTCTGATGGATCATGTGACACTAATGATGCTTTGATCACAGAAATAAATTACATTTTTAAAATATATTCAAATAGAAAACATGTATTTTAAATAGTAAAATTATTTTACTATATTTGCTGTAATTTGGACCAAATAAATGCAAGCTTCGTAAGCAAAACATTACAATTCTTACTGTTCAAAAACTTTTGACTAGTAGTATATATAATTTGTATTTTTAGAATATGCAATTTGATTAAAAAAAAAGAAAAGAAAAAAATGAATATATAAAAATATCTATTATCTATTTAATTTAATTGTAATCTTTTTTATTAAACAGTAAAGAATTTAGAATATTTTAAATTAGTCTGCTGAAGCAAACATACCTTGCCTGTTTCTAACTTTTAACTCTGTGAAAGGTTTACCATTAGAGTTTAGTGTAGAATGCCAAAAGTGTTTTCTTTCAACAACTCCATGTGTCAAAAAATATGACAAATGTTCCTCACATTAAGCTACCAAAACAAAAACATGAAGAACAAAATCATGCTGTGTCTTTGTGTTCTCTCTCTCTCTCTTTTATTATTTATTTATTTTTTTTATTTTTTTTTTTTTGACAGGTGCACTTTTTGAGAGATGTTCTCTTGGAGAAATGTACTTCTTATACAGTATAAGATGCTACAAATAACATATTGGCCTGCACTGTCTATCACAAATATGGACCAAAGATGTCCACTTTAATATGACCCTAGACCAGTCATAAGGGTAATTTTTTTAATTGAGATTTATTCACCATCTGAAAGCTAGTAAATAAGCTTTTCATAGATGTATGGTTGGTTAGGATAGGACAATATTTGGCTCAGATACAACTATCTGAATCTGAAATCTGAGGGTGCAAAAAAAATCTAAATATTGAGAAAATCGCCTTAAAATTCACCAAATTACATTACTAGCAATGCATATTATTAATAAAAAATTACATTTTGATATATTTACGGTAGGAAATTTACAACATATCACCATGGAACATGATCTTTACTTAATATCCTAATGAATTTTGCCATAAAACAGAAATCAATTATTTTGACCCATACAATGTATTTTTGGCTATTGCTACAAATATACCTGTGCTACTTAAGACTGGTTTTGTGGCCTAGGGTCACATATTTAAATTTGGATAGTGTCTCTTAAGGGGAGACAGTGCAGGCAAAAATGCAGTTTTTTCATGCACCAACATCCAAAAGACACTGTCAAGTGTTTCTTTATAGCATTTTAAATCTCTACTTCAGTAGCACTTACACACACCAAACTTGAAATTTTTATTCCTGTCTATATCCAGAAGGTTTTTTTTACAGTGGAATTTGTTCATATATAATTTGCTTGATTATATACAACATTTTATTCCCCTGAAATTGCGAAATTGTGTTTTCTGTCTGTTGTAAATATTTTCTGAATTATGGCACTGATTTATGGTATTTTCTGAATTATTGGGACACAATGACACACCGAAAATTCCCTCTGTAAAAACATTTGACTCTAATATGTCTAAAACATTAAACAAGAATTTTGGCGAAGAATAAGGCGATAACTATTAGTTAAATTTTTTTACCCTATTCACCTGCACTGTGTGGGAAAACAGTGTTTTAAATAATACAGTGGGATTGCATCTAGCCTAGAGTCATTTTGTGTTCTTTCACCCAGGTATTGGGTCGGGGACCTCTACACTAGTGAAAGTGTGTTTGTGTTCACCTGAGGTCGCGGGTGTCCTTTGACCAGACACTGAAGAACTAACGTGTCGCCTTCTCTGATGGTGTAGATCCTTTCACTGATGTTGTCCTCCTTCACCACACACGTCTGCCCAGAATGGACAATCTGAGCATTTGCAGGAGCTAAAGAACAGAGCGAAAAGCAGATCTTTACATTTTCACTTTACAATTCCCTCTTTAGCATATACAGTACAGGAAACAAACTAAAATTATGCTACAACTTAACCTATTCGTGACCCTGGACTACAAAACATAACTTAAAAAAAATTAGATTTATACATCACATGAAAGCTGAATAAATGAACTTTCCATTGATGTATGGAGGATGTTTAGATATTTATGGTAGGAAATTTACTAAATATCCTCATGGAACAAGATCTTTAAAGTTGTCCAAATTAAGTTCTTAGCAAAGCATATTACTAATTAAAACTTAAGTTTTGATATATTTACATTAGGAAATCTAAATTCTTTGAAACTAAGATTTATACACATACATGAAAGCTGAATAAATTAACTTTCCATAGATGTATGGTTTGTTCGGAAAGGACAATATTAGGCCAAGATACAGCTACTTGGAAATCTGGAATCTGAAGGTGCAAAACATATCAAAATATATATATATATAAAAACTTTAAAGTAAGAGAAAAAAATTGCACTCTCATAAATACAGTGGCCCCGAAAATTGGCAGAGGAATTAATGGATGAATGAATGAACAAACAAACAAATAACTGTACTGACGTAATTTGTGACCATGGACCACAAAACCAGTCATTAGAGAAAATATTTGGCCGAGATACAACTATTTGAAAATCTAGAATCTGAGGGTGCAAAAAATCTAAATGCTGAGAAAATTGCCTTTAAAGTTGTCCATATGAAGTTCTTAGCAAAGCATATTACTAATCAAAAATGAAGTTTTTATATATTTATGGTAGGATATATATTAGTGGTGGGCCGTTATCGGCGTTAACGTGCTGCGTTAATGTAAGACTCTTATCAGGTATATAAAAAAAATATTGGCGTTAATCTATTCTCAAAGTTGGGTTGGGAGTCTATACTACGCAAGCTATGATGACTTTCACCTTGATATTTTAGCGCAGATGTATACCTAGCCGAATTGCACTGTAGGGGGTGAGAACGAGTCTTCAAACCTGTGTGTATGCCTACTGTGAAATTACCACATCAAACATGACATGCTAACATGGATGCAGCTATGAAGCCGCCGGGTTTGCTTCAGGGCCGGGGCGTTGCTAGACCCTTTTTATTGGGGCACGTGCCCCAGTGAAAATCTACTGTGCCCCAGTAAAATCTCAAATTTGAGTTATAATTTACTTTGATAATCCCGAAATAAAGACATTAGACTATATGCAACAACTGAATTGACGCTTCTAAAAGCAACGCAGTTTAACTACGCACGCAGATATCCATGCCCGTGCACGTCTGTGTATTTAACTGCAACGCGCACGTCGCGCAGCCTTTTACGCAGAAGTACATGCAGTGTAGGAATAGTTGGTTACACAAGTTTGTATAGTTAATTGTGTTGTAAATGCAATTGTCAAGCAGTTTGTGATGCATTTTGGACCCTGGTCTAATGCGCCACCTGGCTTGAGAAACCCGTTCTCAAAGACTTACTTTTAGTCATTATTTGGGTAGCACACATATTCTGAATGCCTTCAGTAGAATTCAAATTAGCCATTTTAATCTAGATTAATCTATATTAATTCCAAGATTACTGTGAGATTAATCTAGATTAAAAAAAGTTATCTATGCCCACCACTAATATATATCAGTAAGAGTATTTGTAAGTGGTGTAGCGTCTCAGCACGAATCAGACAATTCAGGGGATTCAATTAGAAGTTAAAACACTTCTACAGTCTCAAATTCCACAAGAGGCCCTGTCATAAATCTGACGTTTGATACCCTGGTGCCAGCCAGCTTGAAACAACCAAGTAACTAGAAGCCTAAAACAGCTTGCAACATTAACACAAAAGAACACATGTTGATAATTCCAAGGAAGGAGATTTTTGAGGAATTTTGGGCAAGTAACCAAGATTATTGGTCAAATGCGCATCATGAACATCACATGAGGAAAATCATTGAGATTGTGCTTGGTGGGCTCCCCCACCCAGGGGGACAGAGGCTGAAATTCCTTCTACACCCTTTTGAGCTTTTCGTTCCTCACAGAACATGTCCTTACGTTCACAGTATGGCACAGGAAACTGCCTTTCCATGTATATGCACCTAAAATGATGCTAAAAGTATGGTGGCCGAGAGAGCTCAACGTGCTGCAACTTAAGAAAACACATGCAAACAGAAAAAAATGACAACAAATTAAAAAAAAACATCTTCATTAGTTTGACAACACAGGCGCTGCAAATCCTCGCAACGGAAATACAAATACGGAAACGCGCTGCAAACACAAAAATGCGCTGCAAACATAAAAAAACGCTGCAAACACAAAAAAGCACTGCATATATAATTGAGATTTATACATATACATGAAAGCTGAATAAATGAACTTTCCATTGATGTGTGGTTTGTTAGAATAGGGCAATATTTGGCCAAGATACAGATATTTGAAAATCTGGAATTTGAGGGTGCATAAAAGTCTAAATATTGGGAAAAAAAAATCACCTTTAAAGTAAATAAATAAATTTGTACTCTCATAAATACAGTGGCCCCAAAAAATGGCAGAGGAATTACTGAATGAATGAATGAATGAACAAACAAACAAACAACTGTTATTTGTGACATGGACCACAAAACCAGTCATAAGAGACAATATTTGAAAACTGGAATCTAACAGTGCAAAAAATCCTTTAAAATTGTCCAAATGAAGTTGAAATTAAGATTTACGTGGAATCTAAATAAATGAACTTTCCATTGATATATGGTTTGTTAGGAAAGGACAATATTTGGCCGATACAGCTATTAAAACATCTGGAATCTGAAGGTGCAAAAAAATCCAAATATTGAGAAAATTACCTTTAAAGTAAGATCATTTACAAAATATCTTCATGGAACAAGATCGTTATGATTTTGGCATAAAAGAAAAATCTATCATTTTGACCCATACAATGTATTTTGGCTGCTGTTACATATATACCCCCGTGCTACTTAAGACTGGTTTTGTGGTTCAGTGTCACTTTTTTTCCCAGTCAGTAAAGGATAAATTTGCACTCTCATAAACACAGTAGAAATTGGCCCAGCAATGAATGGATGAATAAATGAACAAACAAACAACTGCACTGGCATTATTTGTAACCATAGACCACAAAACCAGTCATAAGAGACACTATTGTATTTTTGTATTTGTATTTTTTTCATGTATTTTTGGCTATTGCTACAAATATACCCATGCTACTTAAGAGTGCTTTTGTGGTCCAGGGTCACATTTTTAATTTAAAACAAGTACAAAGTACTAATTTTGATGTACAACATAGACATACTATAATGTTCAATAATGAAATGACCAATTATTAATAAGACTGCAAGCCCATATATTCTGAAGTGTAGTGGTTCTGACGTCAATAAATGCTATAAATGGACATATGAAATATGAATATCTTATATGTACGTTTACAGAAAAGCATGCATGGCCTAAGAATGGCAAAATTAACAGAACAATATGAGAAACAGATATTTCAGATGGCATCCTTCATTTCTCATGTTCCATGAGTCAGATGTGCACTCAAGAACCTGCGGCATCTTTGCTAACAGAGTGTGCTAGCTGGATGTGATGGGCTTCACGTCAAGCTCTGAGCAGAATTCAAACTCAAGACCCTCGGGAATACAAGCAAGCATCGCGGGCAGCCGAGCCCGGCGGTCACTGCCCGGTGAGCGCTTTGATTATGAAGAGGAAGGCATGTACCGCGACAGCCTACACACTGTAAACGATGAGTCTGCGTCGCTTATTAGCATTTGAAAGGGAGTCTGAGACAGGAAGAGCTCCGAGGCAAAGCAGGATGCGTTTAAAAATGTGTGAAAACCACCAAACCTTTTATTTGTGAGTGTAATGGTGTGGTCGGGGCTGAGCGGGCATCAGAGGTCAGTCAACACGCAGAAATTAATGATGCTCATTAGCGCTACAATGAGGCCTGCGCTCACGCTAACGCCGCCAACAACTCGTGGAAGAGAATGGATCTCAAACACTTAAAGAAAACCTCTTAACTCAGCAATTCTGTGTGTGACATTTCTCAAAGATAACTCTTATTGTGGGTTTCCACACTCATAGACAACATCAAGGACAAAAATGGTTTTGTAGGCCTAGAAAAGGCATGGAATTTTCTGTAATGAATCTTCATCATTATGCTCTGCTACAATACATGTAACTAGCGAAACAATAATTTTTTTGTAGAATAATACTTGTTCACAACCCATAGTGATGAACAGTTTGGGAGCGAATAATTCAAAAATTGATCTGAATGATGAACCAGTGTTGTTAGTATGAACTAAGATGATTTAAAAATCTGAAATATAGCTAAAACAAAATTAGACATTAATATTAGTTACATTTTAATTTAGTAAAATTTGCATTGGCTATCAACTGAAATAAGTTTAAGTTAAATGACTTATACTACTACAAAATAAAGCTAAATATAAAAAAAGAATTAAAAATAAATTAAAACTATTTAAATTAAAAACAATTCTACATATTAAACTTATACAATAAAATATAAATAATAACTAATAAAATTATACTGTTTTAAACTGGAAATTAAAACAATACAAAAGTGTTAATACTGCCATATAATTATGTTGGAAATCTAATGGAAATGTATCAATCAAAATAAAACATCTTAGACTAAATAACCCTCACAAAATAAATTGTGAGGATTGAATAAATATGACTTTTATGTAGAGTAAAACGCTTACAACCCATAGCAATTTTATTTTTTAATCTCTATTTTATGTCAGTTCTCTCCAAAGAATCATTCAAATCAGTTTAAAATTGGGCTGAATGATTCATTCGTGCATCAGTCTGAAATTTAATGATGAACATTTGTTGTTGTTTTTAACTAAAACTAAAGAAAATCTATTTAAAAAGCTAAAAAAAAAAAAAAGCTAAATTAAAATATAAAGATTAAAAACTTAAAATGTACATTTTTGCATTGGTGAATAACTAAAACACTAAAAAACTAAAATAAAAACAAAGCTAAACAGAAATATTTACAAACTAAAAATGACAAAAGCATATAAACTTATAAACATATAAATCCAAACAAAATTTTAAATAATTAAAATCAAAAGCTAATTCAAAATAATATTATGTTATTTAAATACTATGTTAATCTCAAACCAAAAATAACCTGTTTCAAAACAGATAGAGATGTGTGTGTCTGTATGGCTGTGTGTAAGAGAAAATAACAGTGTGGTCAATAGAGAGGTCTCCTCAAAGACAGAGCGAATGAATTTCTCCATGATGTGATTATTATTGATCGGTTAAGTGTGAGGTGTGTTTGTGTGCGTGAGGTCTTTGCGTTAACAGCTGTGGGTGCACCACATTATGTGTGGATGACTGGACCTCACAAAGCACTTGCCCTCTCAGCAGGTGTGCGTGTGGAAGTGTGTGTGTCTAAACCCCAGACTGTTGGCCACTCTCCTCCTCAGCGGGAGAGAACGCCCAGCGTCAGGGATGAGCTCTCTTTAACTCTGCAGCCGGGTCAACATCTATCACTGTCACACTGACCCAGTGCATCATGGGATGAAGACAATCCACATCTTCACATCAGTATTCGGCGGCGGTCGCTCAGCAACAGGATTCGCTCTGGGTCAGATACAGAGGAAATAAATATCACAGGGGAACCGGAGCAACCTCAGACTAGTCTGGATGAGTTCTAGTCGGACCAAAAACACTATCAGCAGCATTTACTGTATTTACTATAGACAGAATGATAGATAGAATGACAGACAGATAGACAGATAGACAGATAGATAGATAGATAGATAGATAGATAGATAGATAGATAGATAGATAGATAGATAGATAGATAGATAGATAGATAGATAGATAGATAGCATGCGCTCTGGTGTAGTATACGCAAACGCTGGAAGCGATCTGTCGCATGTATACAACACTCATTGTTCACACAGTGCACAGAGATTGTGGGTATAGCGGCTATTCAAAATGGTAATTACTTGCGCTTATCCTGATTGTTCAAACAGATTTAAAGCTAAAAGATTACGTTTGCGCAAACTCATCCGGGACTTTTCACTGATTTCCCCTTACGGCGTTTGCGTATACTACGCCAGAGCGCGTTCACATGTAACGAACCGGATGCTAAACTCGTGCTCAGGACAGATGGACGTGGCTGTGTACAGATCTGGCCATTTAAAATGCGCGCGGGAAGTAAAGTGGTCTCGCGTGACGCCGGTGTATTCCAAAGGAACACGGAAAATACAATGACATAGGAAAGACATGATCAGTAGGGGGCAGTCATGTAACGCACTGGACTGGAGCAGGCTGAAAACATTGCTGCAAACTAAAAGGTACGGTAACCTGGAGGGGACACCTTCGGTTCACTTATGTTTGTCGTGGCCACACAAATGAATTCGTAGGAACGTCATATTACTTTTTGTCATTGCCACGAGATATTAATTCCTGGGAATGTCATATTATGTCGTGGCCACAAGATTATTTTGTCGAGGTAACGACATCCTTATGTTTAATGCATAAATAAACCTGCGTAACCATAACCCAGGATTATCAGAGATAGGTTTATTAATATTTTTTATTTTGAGTTAAGAAATGTTTTTATTAATTGTTATAGAAATTAATGCAATATTAAGTTATATATTAACAATAGGCAATGCTGTATATGCGAATGTCTGTGCGCGATGTAGACAGCATTCAAAAGTTTATCAAGAATTTATTACATACAAGTACTTCAAATTAAATAGCCCTGCAAGAAACATTTTATGCATCCTTAAGTCTTATCCATTAATTGATCCTTTTTTTCTGTAATAAATGTATTATTCGTTTATATTCAGTATGTCCCCCTTAATTTCGATCTCTTAACATTCCGAATCTAAATGATAAATGCTGACATGCCATGAAAGCTTTGATTATACTATATGGCATATATTCATTTTTAGTCTAATTATAACCTATATAGTGTTTCATTGTCGAGTGAATCATTCACGTTCCATTTGTAAATCGTATGGTCACACACGGGCATTAATACAATCATAAAGTCAAAACTTTATTGGCATAATTGTAGTTCACAATATTTGCTAAATATATGCCAAATAGCATATATAAAGTTATTTAGGTTAAGCGATTCACAATAAAGAAAAAAGTAGATAGCTCTAAATCACTTATTATTTATTCTTATTATAGGTTATTATTATTTCAATACCTGGTTAGGGCTATTTATTTTTAACGCCTGACAATTATGCCAATTACGTTTTGACTTTTTGATTGTATTTATCCCCTTGTGTGACGATACATGATGTTTTCATTTACAAATGAAACTACGTGAATGATTCATTTCTCAGTAAAACAGTTTAATATTTATATAGTCTAGTCTGTTAATTGGACTAAACAAAATAAAATGTTCAATTCATATTTTATATGTTCAATTCTTTAGTTAAGAGAAGGAATGTAGGCCTATTTTACTGTGTGACGATAAATTATTTCCAAATGAAACTATGTGAATGATTCACTCTTCAGTTATTTGTCTATTAGTTAGACTAAATAAAATACAATATATGTTAAATTTAACCTTTAAACTGCATTCCAGTTAAAACCCCAGTCATAGCACCTTTACAGTATCATTTACATTCAGAATGTTATATAACGAGATCAAAATGAAGGAAAAAATAACGAATACAAACGAATAATACAAATATAATGGGAAAAAAAGAAGGTCAGTCAATGGACAAGATTGTGGGATACATGAAATGTTTCTTGCAGGGCTATTTAATTTGAAGTAGGCCAACATGTAATACATGTAAACACTTGTGAAAGCTGTCTACATTGCGCACAGACAGCATTAGCATATACAGCATCGCCTGTATAATTATTTAATATTGTATTAATTTCTATAACAATTAATATAGGCAAACAATTTCTTAACTCAAAACGAAATATCTCAAATAATTCTGCGTTACTAATGTCACGCAGGTTGGTTTATTCATTAAACTCGTGGCCACGAGAAATGCATGTTGAGCAAAAATACATTTCACGAAAATAATATAAAGATTACAAAACAATGAAAACAAATGGAATGAGGGATATGCTTTAAAGTTCACGTAAAAGCCAAATATTAAGCGGCATCCTTCATGTTTTCTTTAATCAGCAAATACTTAACATTTTTGAATTATATTCACCTTCTGTTTTTATGACAATAAATTTTGAATTTTGAATTCTTATTTATTTATTTTTTTTAGAAAAACGTCAGAACACCGGTCTCAAAAGTAGAAGCGAAAGTCTTGTTTCCACCAGCGCGGAATTTTTTTTATTCACCGTAATTGATGGATGTCTAAAACAAAAATAAGGAGAATCCTAAAACATATCTATTTCTTAAAATAATAACATCTGAACTTCATACACAACAATACGGCAACGACTTTACAACAGGACACATTGTTTTATTTTAATTTTATTTTTTAGCTTGTACACCAATGGATTTCTGATGTCGGGATATTTCAGACTGCATCTCCACAGCTTAATCACTTTAGTATTAAACATACGGGTCAGGAGGCGGGTCGGGTACAATATTTATTTTTTTTATTCTGCGGTCCGAGTTGCGGGTGGGTTATTTGAAAACGGTCGGGTTCGGGTTGTTTATATCCACTGACCCGCGTGTAAGGTTGGACACTAATGTTTTGAAAAAAGTGGAGCGTGTTAGGAAAGCTTTCCCCTTCTCCCTGGCATGCATTTGAATGCTGAATTCGAAATGCAACTGAATGCAGTCGGAATCCGCCCCCAGCACCCCCAAGTCTCCAAATGTTGATTACAACAAGGCAACAGACAGCATTCAACACCCCACCCCACCCCCACTCTGCCATTCATAAACATTTCGCTCTTTTACTGCATGCCGCTTAACTCTGATGCCTCATTAACGGCTACTTTTCAGAAAACTGATAAAAAAATACACTTCCCTTTGGTTTCCCAGAACAGACTTAAGCCTAGTTCCAGGCTAAAATGATGTAAATCGGAGCTGTTTAAAGATGAATAAAAAAAATAAAAAAAATAAAAAAAAACTTTTACTGATCGTTGGTCGGAGATTCAACCCGCAGTTCGTGACTGGAAGCTGTTAAGAGACAGACTTAATGAACTTCTCCGAAATAGAAGAACTACTTTTCCACTTTAAAAAAAAAGAAAAAGAAAAAAAGGTGGAAAAAAATTGCATAACTCACTGGAGCACTTTTGATACTTAACAATTGTTGTATTCGTTGTCAGCCATATGGCTAAGCTTTATTGTTTTCAAAAGTGAGCCTTCTGTTTATTTGTCTAAATTATTTTCTATATTAGGATATAATACTAGGCTATAGTATTTATGGACATTAGGCCAAATCTACATGGGTTTCTTCCCTTTCACTTCAGTTAGTTTTTAAGAAAAAAAAAAAAAAAACTGCATGGACAGTGCGTCATAATAATGTACGGCATCAAAATGTAAGAACAAATCTAAAGACAATAATAATAATAATAATAATAAAATTAATTATTAACACTCCTAAAAGTACAGTATAGTGCTCAGATACACTAACGGTAGGTGACCTAACCCTAGTTGATACTTTATTTCAACTTTTCAATTATTTCATTAATTAACAAATAAACAAATGCCTTTCCGATGTGATATAAGTGAAAAGGGAGACGATTTCGAAAATGATTTCACCATAAGGCGGATGCGAACTCGGCTCTCCCGCGTCAAAAACGATATGTTACTCGTATTATCACTTACGCCACTGAAAATGTTGCAGAACAGCCGTCTTTTGTAATATTTGTAAATATGGAGTATTTGCATTGTGTAAAACATTAAATAAAAGGCACCAGGCTACAGAAAATGGCATATACTAAAGTATTTATTTTTCTGGGGGAGGACCCACCCACATTTATTTTGCTTCCGACGCCCATGCTTGATGATGAAGTATAGTCTACATAGGATATAACAATAAAGTGCTTTTCCAATCTCGATTCCACAAGGTTTTATTCCGCATCCACCCGCTCCCGCTATATTAACTATATTATTCGCCCGCTGCCCGCTTAGAATAAATTTCTAAGCACCAAAATCGCAAAAACAAATCAAAATAATAATAGTAATAATACTAATAAATAAATTAATTAATTTTTAACTCTAAACAGTAGTTTATATTTAACCTCTCCATTTCTATTCCTCTCTACTCAAATTAATTGTCAGTGTATCTAAAATTGTGTATCTTAGAAAAAGAAAAAGAGGAACTACCTCTTAAACATGCATATCTTAATTTGATTTTGCTTTAAAACGCTGAAATATATAATGTATTTTATTCTGAAGGTGAAAGTGATCCAGTTATGTAACTGCCTGCGGCGCCGTCAGGATCACCTTTTTTCCCCCTTTAATTAAGTGGATACAGCTTACAATACTCGTTCAAGAGTAAGGGATTGCTCAAAACTATGCTATTTTACATATTTCTGTTACTTGTGTACAATCACAATGAAAAAACAGATGTGTATGCTATTTGTAAAAAAAAAAAAAAAATGTAAACAAGATGCTGGTTCAAGGGCGCGTCACAGAAATTGCCTACAATTCTGCATATAGGCTTGCTACTTATTAATTTTATTTTATTTCGTTTTGTTAAATTATTATTCATTAAGAAATTTATATTTCGCATATGGGCATTTTTATTTATTTTACATACAGCTTTTTTGGGTTTTCTCTGTGCATAAGATCTGCGCGTGATGTTCTGATGTTTATGCTGCTTTTTGCTTGTGTACAATTAACCCCTCAAAACGAATTTAACTGTTATTAATGTGTAACAGCCACGTTTCAATTTAAATGTAATTTAACACAATCTTGTCGTTAATAATAACTAAACGCGTCGGTTGTCGTTTGGAAAAAAAAAACAGAAATTAACATTTCTATTTTCAATGCAGTCTAATAAAAGTTCAACAGGAAAACAATGAAAGAAAATAATAATAAAACTGCTCCTGCTTATGAATAAATTTTTGCTTGATGATGAAGTATCTAAATAGTCTATTCTATAGGATATAACAAAGTGCTTTTCCAGTCCCGCTTCCACGAGGTTTTATTCCGCATCCACCCGCTCCGCGCTATATTAACTATATTATTCGCCCGCGGGCCGCTTAGAATAAATTTCTAAGCACCAAAATCGCAAAAATACTGTAGTTTATATTTATCCTTCCCATTTCTATCTGTCTATACTCAAATTAATTGTCAGTGTATCTAAAATTGTGTATCTTAGAAAAAGAAAAAGACGAACTACCTCTTAAACATGCATATCTTAATTTGATGTTGCTTTAAAACGCTGAAATATATAGCCTAATGTATTTTATTCTGAAGGTGAAAGTTGTCGAGTAATTTAACTGCCCGCGGCGCCGTCAGGATCACTTGATTTTTGCCCCCTTAATAAAGTGGATACAGCTTACAATACTCGTTCAAGAGTACGGCATTGCTTAAAACTATGATATTTTACATATTTCTGTTATTTGTGTACAATCACAATAAAAATAAAAAAAAACTTTAAAAAAACGCGTAGGCTATTTGTAAAAAAAAAAAAAAAATGGAAACAAGATGCTGGTTTAAGGGCGCATCACAGAAATTTCCTAAAATTCTGCATATAGGCTTGCTACTTATTAATTTGTTAAATTATTATTCATTCAGAAAAGAAAAACATATATTTCTTATGTGGGCCTATTTTATTTATTATTATATATAGGTTTATTGGGTTTTTCTCTGTGCATAAACTCTGCACGTGAGGTTCTGATGTTTATGCTGCTTCTTGCTTGTGTATAATTAATCCCTGAAAACGAATTTAGCGGTTTACGTCAGTTGTCGGTTGGTGAAATAAAATAACCGAAATTAACATTTCTGTTTCCGATGCAGTCTAATAAATGTTCGTCAGGAAAACAAAGAAATAAAACAAAATAACAATACAACTGCACCTGCTTATGAATAGGCTATCTTTTTGCTATTGGTTTGAACCATAATTTCAGGAAAGAGGAATCATTGAACTATTGTACTGGTATTTGTGACCAACGCCCCCTAGAGCTGGCCATGGTGTTTGGCTACAGAATGTTGTTCCTTGCGCCACCTGGTGGATATTATATGAAGTGCAACAACGTTGTAAAAAAATCTAAAAAAGCCGCTGCGGCAGGACGCGTGCCCACGCGTGCCGAATTGCAGGCTGCCGCGTGAAAATAGACGCATTTTTAATGGCCAGATCTGTATCAAAGGTAAAAAATGATATACTCTTCAGTTTCTCGCAAAAAAACGATCGTTTCATGTCTTAGGACATCACTGTATCGTCATGAGTCGCAGGGTGTAATTTGGATTTGTCTGTGCACGTTTTTGTTTACTTTTAAAGGTCTGGTGCCCATCCACCTCCATTATTTGGCTGACAGACTGCACCGGTTTTCGTTAAAAATCTTTGTTTGTGTTCTGCTGAGGAAACAGATAGATAGATAGATAGATAGATAGATAGATAGATAGATAGATAGATAGATAGATAGATAGATAGATAGACGGTATTCGGAAAGGCACAAATACCGTGTTTTTTACAAAGACTTTTTTCGAACAAATACTTAAAAAAAATATTTGTATTCGGGAACAAGAAAAACTTTATATCAAAAAGCTGCGTTTCCTCACGAGACTGCAGTGCATGCCCGCATGAGTGAGTGAGTGAGTGACATTCAGGAGTCGGGGGGTAAAAGAGTGACTGACACAGGCTGCCCCACGCAGCAACAGGGAAAAAAGACTTCACTGCATCACTATTTCTGTTGAATAGATTTTTGTACCTTGACTGGGTTCCGAAGGCAGTTTATAACTGGAGATTATTCTATTAGGGGCTGTTCACATGTAGCGTCTTTTGCGCGCTCAAGTTCGTTATTTCAAATGTAGACGCGCGGAATGCGTGCTCATAACGCGGTCGCGACGCGCACGCGGTGCGACACGCTCGTTTTTTCCAGACGCGTCCGCGTTGCGTCGAGATAAAAACATCTCAACTTTTCAGAATGCCGCGAGCGTACTGCGGATCATGTGACAAGAACCAACGAATCAGCTTCTTCCTTCCACGAAAAACATTAAAAGCTTAGCCAAGATGGAGGAACAGCCGGTCATAGCTGTTACAGGGATAACAGTTTTTAGTAGCAGAGCTACTGCAAGCGATTTTTAGTTTTGGAAATCCATTTATCCTTTGCTGAAACTTCCGCGTCTTCATGGAGAGCGCATGTTATGGTTGCCTAGCAACGGCAGACGCCACCGGAGCGCAGGCTACAGTCGGCTACAGAACGCTTTGGAAAGAATGGGAAAGCGGCGCGCCTAGTTTTCCACGCGTTTTTAGGCGCGACATGTGAACGGCCCCTTATATGGTACGTTTAAGTTACTCTTTCTGTCATCTTTACAGAAAGATGTAGGCTGGCTAGTTAACCTTAGCATAGCTTCCCTCACTCATTATTTTTATGCCTATTTTGAATTTTACTCGAATACAAATACAAATACTTTCCCCCCCTCAACAAATACAAATACAGATACAAATACCGGCTGCTTTGCACACCCCTAATAGATAGATAGGTACTGCAGAATTATTATAATTACTCGTAAAAATAGATTGACACACATTTATAAAAAACGTTTATTTTCAGTGACTGCGTTCAAACCGTGGGTGGCGAGCCGAACGGGAGCTGTTTCAGCCGTATCAGGTAAACGCCTAAACCTGAGTGAATGCTGAATTCTCTTTGCTGCTGCTGTGTGGGCCTGCTGTCATCCAACAACCAGTAACTTTTTAAACATCTCCTTCTTTCTGCCTTTTCTCCTCCCAGCCCTGTCCATCCATCCATCCATTCACCCATACAACCATCCATCTAAATCTGAAGCAAACAAGGTTCTCTCTGTGAGTTATCAAACTAGTCTCAAGCCAGCAGAGGGGAACACGCCGGAGGGGGGGTGGAAAGAAACAAAACAAATGGAGAGCGGCATAGAGAGATGGAATATAAAAACAAATCAATATGAGACACACACACACACACGCACACACACAAATAAATGAACACAGCCATCCGAACCCGCACACACACTCACAGAGTTACAACACAGAGAGAGGGTGATATAACCAAGAGCAGGAGTGTGAATACAAACACGGAAAAAGACAACTATAGCAGACATGAAAATGAAATGGCACGGTTTTAGCAAATACAACCGGACGTAGCCTTAAAGGGAAGCATGTACAGACTTCTTCTCAGAAGCAGATTGTAAGTGTTGAGCCACTTCTAATTTAACCAATGTTTTTTTTTTCTAGCACCAATTATTTAAATGCATTTTTAATTGACTTTCCTAATCGAGGTCTCCATGGAAGAATAAATTATATCTCAATAGAATCTTCCTTGCTAAATAAAGGATAAATACAGACAGTTGCAACATGTCAGTATGAGCATCAATATTTAATAATTCACTTTGTAGCTATATGTGTAGCTATATGTTTAGCTATATAACTGTTAAATATTATTACAATAGTTACAAAATAGTATTTTCAGCATCATTACTCTAGTCTTCAGTGTCACATGATCCTTCAGATATCATTAAAAATGCTGATTTTATTATTATCAATGTTGAGTTTTTCCTCATCATTTTTATTTTATTTTATTTTATTCACACTACCAGTCAAACGTTTTTGAACAGTAAGATTTGTAATGTTTTATAGAAGGTTCTTCTGCTCACCAAGCCTGCATTTATTTTTTAGAACAGAAAAAAACTGTAAAATTATGAAATATTTTCACTTTTAAAATCACCTGTTTTCTATATGAATATATTTTAAAATGTAATTTATTCCTGTGATTTCAAAGCTCAATTTTTAGCATCATAACTCCAGTGCTTCGTGATCCTTCAGAAATCATTCTAATAATCTGATTTGATGCTCAAAAACATTATTATTATTATGTTAATAACAGCTGAGTATAATTATAAGGCTTCTTTGATGAATAAAAGTTCAGAAGAACAGCATTTATTATTATTTAGAACAGCATTTATCATTTATTATAATTATATATACATATGTGTTAGAATGCAAACATTTATTAAAATGAAACTACAAAATTATATATAGCTAGCTTTTTATTTTCTTGTTTTCTGTAAATTAGAGAGTAAAATATTAATAATGTGTAATTTTAGGATAACCTATGCTTATAAAGACCCCAAACAACAGAATGACAAACGCAGCGCTCGGAGGAGATTACACTGAGCAAAATTAGGGCAGGTGTAAAAACTGCAGGTGTAATTGATGACCTGAGCTGCTGTTTGCTCCACCTGCACCCACGGTCCTCTGGGAACATTCGTGCACCCCTTCTGACCGGCTTCAACTGTTGCTGAAAGTTTTCTAGAGCATCGCCTCCTCTGCCTCGCTATTCTTCATGCACACGCTCCACACATAAATCACAGCTGAAACGCTCCTGCTGAGGAGCTTCACCAGATCTACTGCTTCACTCACGTCCCGGAGTCGCACACTTACTCATCTGTCCTGCATCTCCCACTGTCCCGAGAGAGAAAGAGAGGGAGGGAATTATTCATCCTGCAGGAGCTGAATGGCATGTCTATGAGCAAGTTTCGTGAGAATAAATAAGATTTTTGAGGGAGAGAGAAAGAGAGAGACTGACCAGCAGGGGCTGGCGAGGGCTAATCTGACAGCGTTAGTTATGTCAAGGTGTTTTATTGAGTGTTTACTTGTTGTGTGAGGAGCTGATAGCTTTCACTGTGGCTCAATACGGATCAGCCCTCTGACAAACACAACTATTGGCAAAAACGAGCGCTAGGGCAGACGGCATCTCATCAGACAAGCGTCTCTGGCAGCGAGAGGAGCAGGGCTGAGTGCTGCCCGGAGGTGCACATGCCAGGACTTCTAAGTGTCTGTACTGATTGTATTTACACAGAAGCGTCATGCCCAGTCAAACTTACATGCTCCTCAGATCAAAGAAGCAAGATCATTTTGAATGCAACTTTTGAATAACTATTTCTATCATGTAACTGAAAGGATAGTTCACCTTAAATGAAAGTTCTGTCATCATTTACTCAATCTTATGTTGTCTCGAACCTGTATAACATTATTTTGAAACATATTTCATGAAATGAAGTCCAATGCTGTTTTGGGTCCAATAGACCAGTGTTTCCCAAACTTTTTTTCTGGGGACCCACATTTTAAAGTCGATAAATCCTTGTGACCCAATAAACATTAAGCCCATATAGTTCATACATCACGAAGAGAATTTATGCATTAACAAAATATGTGTGACCATTTTTAGGGTCATGCTTCCACTTAACTATTTAAAAGAGATACAGATATTTGACAAAGCACATTTTTTTTTATTTAAGTAAAATGCAGATTTGCAGAAAATGCTGTTTACCACAAACACAATATTTATCCGTTATTTTGATTTCAAATCCACAAGTGCTTTTTCAGCATTGTGATCCTCTTTTATCACAGTACACTAATACAGTAACAGACATTTTCACGTTTAAACTCAATAAAAAACAACATATTATTCAATGCACTTGACTTCTAGATTTGTATATTAAGTTGCTCAAGCAAGTTGCAACACATTTAAACACAACATAGGGAGGCTATAGCTTCCTTTTCTAATTGAAATTGGGCTATCAAAAAGTATTTTAATTAAAACTTACCACAGACAGAAACAGTCGGCTCTCATGCTTTTCTTTCGCATTAAATCTTTATTAAAAACAATGCTTTAAAGAACTTTTCTGCCTGGACAAGTGCACGTATTATGTTGCCTTTTTCTTTAAAACTGCACTTTTCCTTATTTTAAACCTAGCCAAAAAGCCACGTGTTGACTGTGAAAAAGTGGACTTCATTTATATGCATTTATGGGACATTTTCGTGTCAATCCATGTTCATTTTTACAGCGAACAATGCGCTGTCACTTTAATTCAGCACATGCAGCGCAGCAAAAAATAGACTCTGCTGAAACTATCGCTGCTCTGCTGCAAACGCACTGCTTCTGGGACGCACTGCTGGACTGCAACCGCGTGCAGTGTGAACGCTCCAATCCGTAACATGGGTGCGGAAAAAATACGCAACGCATACGCACTGCAGACTTACGCCTGTTTCACACATACTCCGTCTGCAGTGCGTATGCGTTGCGTATTTTTTGCCGCACCCATGTTAACGGATCAGAGTGTTCACACTGCACGCGGTTGCTGTCCGTCAGTGCGTCCCAGATGCGGTGCGTTTGCAGCAGTGCAGCGATCGTTTAGGCACAGAGTCTATTTTTGCTGTGCTGCATTGCGTTGCATACGCTGAATTAAAGTGACAGCGCATTGTTCGCTGTAAAAATGAACATGAATTGACACGGAAATGTACCGTAAATGCACATAATGGCAGTCTTCTGTGTTTCACAGTCAACACGTGGCTTTTTGGCTAGGTTTAGAATAGTGCAGTTTTAAATAAACAAGGCAACATAATACATGCACTTGTCCAGGTAGAAAAGTTTAAAACTTTAAAATATGTTTTTTAATAAAGATTTAATGCGAAAAAAAGGCACAGAGAGCCTACTGTTTCTGTGTGTGGTAAGTTTTAATTTAAAATAAATATTTGTTAAAATAAAATATTCGTGAAAGCCCAATTTCAATATGAAAGGAAGATATAGCCTACCTATGCTGTGTTTAAATGTGTTGCAACTTGCTTGAGCAACTTAATATCCAAATCTAGAAGTCAAATGGATTGAATAATAGCCTACGTTGTTTATAATACGTTGAGTTTAAACGTGAACATGTCTAGTATTATTGTATTGGTGTACTGTGATAAAAGAGTATCCCAATGCTGAAAAAGCACGTTTGTATTTGAAATTAAAATAACAGATAAATGGTGTGTTTGTGGTAAACACCCGCGGATCAGGAACGGACTGCAAGCGCGTCCTGTGTGAAAGCAAAACGAGTCCGTGCTGCTTCTGCACCGCATACGTAACGCACACGGACTGCATACGCACTGTATACGGAGTATGTGTGAAACAGGCGGGAGTATGTGTGGAACAGGCGATGCAGAGCGCAGCTAAAGAACAACAACAACAAAAAAAGAAAGCAGAAGAAGAAAACAACGAGCTCCCTCGTGCGGCTAATAGGTGAACTACACATATAAATTTTAATCAAGAGTATATAGCGCACTGAAAAATAGTGCTCGACTTGGCGACCCATACAATATTTCCCGCGACCCACTTGTGGGTCGGGACCCCGCCTTTGGGAATGACTGCAATAGACCAATCTGGAGTAGATGTCACAGAATTGTGTGGCAGAATAACACTGGTAGAAATGCACCGACTGACCGGCTAGTGATCGGAATCGGCCGATTTTTCGCATGATCGGTCCGGATCGGTGACCGGCCGGTCAATTTCTCCTCTTGCCGACTCCTAGCCGATCCTTTTATTGCCAGCGGTGCATGCAATTACGTCACAGCCACGCGCGCACACTCACTGGTGTGAGTGAAAATGACACAAAGATCGCAGTTTGTAACATTTATAAGGCCAAAATATTACGTGAGGGAACAACCACGAAAACGTTTGTGACAACAAACTTAATACAACACTTCCATCATCAAAACCATCACTCAGCTGAATATGAACAGTTTGAAAAGGGGAAAGCGGCTAAAGATAGCGCTCCGAATCTAAGCCAAAGCTTGCCAAAATGTCAAAAGTGAGCGCTTGTTTCGCTTGGCTGGACATGTGGTAGATCGCGCCCCTCGCTCTTGCATATTTTGCATGTCTCTCTTAGTTAACACACCTGATTCAGATAACCCGCTCGTTAGGAATAAGCTCTGTGAATGAACTCTGTTCCAATTTACATGGTCCCTGCACAGTATTCATTGCTCCCTACTCCCTAAGCAGGGGAAATCCGTTGACATTTACTACACTTTCATTCATTCACATATTTGCGCTGCGCCATCGCATACAGCGTCTTCACACAGTAATAGTTCGAAGCGAGCGTATATGTTCCATTTAATGGTAATTAAAGTGTGCGCGACTTGAATTTAAATTGTATTTATTTACAGATGCATTTATGTCACACTTCTCTAGTCAATTTCATCTGTGTGTGAAGACGCTGTACGCTGTGGCGTATAGTGCAAATATGTGAATGAATGTTCCTTAGCGTAATACCACTGGTTTAACTGGTGACAAGGCAGAAATGCTTCTCTTTATCAAGAAAAAATTTCCATTAATGCTCAGGTAAAAGCATTTAGTACTAGCATTGTTATTTTTAGCTGTTTGAAGACACTTTTTGTTATTAAAGTTATCGTTGTGAGACGATCCTGTAATCAAAGTTTAAAAAACAATTCCGTATAAAATTCACTGAAGAAAATTTGATTTTTGTAAGTAAGCCTGCTTTGTTATATTTTATTTCTAATGTTTTCAAGGCTCAGAGCACTTTATTTTGTTAAAGTTATTTTATTATGAGAAAACGCTGTAATGTTTATTCATTTCTTTTATTATAAAATAAATTTAATTAAAGAAAATATTTCTATATATGCTTTCATTACAGTTCTTAAAAAAAAAATCGGAATCAGCAAAAATCAGAATTGGCAGGTCACACTTACTGAAAAATCGGAATCGGAATCGGCCAAGATAATTGCAATCGGTGCATCTCTAGTAACAAGTGAAAGAAAACGGGTCAAATCCATGGAATAAAAGAAAAAATGTACTTTTGTGCAATTGGATCAGTGTTAAAGGGGTCCTATTATGCTTTTTCACTTTTTGAATTTTAGCCAGTGTGTGGCGTTTATGTTTGGGCATAAAAAACATCTACAAAGTTACAAATCCCAAAGTCCACTCCAAAGGGAGATATTTAGTTTAGTTAGGAGATATTTGAAAAAAATCCCTTTTCAAGAACTACAACGAACAGCTCCTTTGGACTACAGCATTTGTTTTGCTTCTGGGATGCTCCAGCGATTTGTATAAATGTGAGCATTGACTAAAGTGTCCGCGAACTGCTGGTAAACGATTTAGTCATGATACGGCGTCTTACAAAGTAAGATTTTTTTTATGTTTTTGAAAGTAGTCTTTTATGCTCACTAAAGCTGCATTTATTTGATCAAAAATATCAGTAAAATTGTGAAATAGTATTGTGTTTTAAAATAACTGTTTTCTATTTGAATATAATTTAAAATCTAATTTATTCCTGTAATGCAAATCTGAATTTTCAGCATTACTAGTCCAGTCTTCAGTGTTCAGAAATTATTTTAATTTTCACCCAGAAACTGCATGTTCTTGTTAAAATAAATCTACAAAAATCTTTGTTTCATTGTTCAAACATTTCAAGGTTTTTCTAATATTTCTGAATGAAGTGTCTTATAGTCACAAATGCTGCATTTATTTAATTAAACATATCAGTAATAATTTGAAATATTTTAATAATATAAAAAATATTTAAAAATATTTACTTTATCTGACCCTCCAACTCTAGCACCCTCTATTCTAATTCGACTTCAATTTTTTATATATAAAAAACCCTTGACCCTTTAAGACTTGCACTAGTTGTTTTATAACAGCTTGTTTTCTTTAAAAAGCCTCTAACACTAGCTTTCTCTGTTCTTTTTCTATTCTATCTATTTGTTTTCTTTTTATTTTTTATATAATTAAACTAAATGTAAAAATTTAACTAAATGTAAATGTAAGAATTTTAAATAATACTATTATTTAAAAATTAAAATAAATAATATAATTTAATACAATTTTCAAATTATCTTATGCTTACTTTACAACTACAAAAAAAAATTATAAAGTGTACAATCAAAATCACAATGGCCAAAAGACAGCAAAGCAAGGCTTTGTGTTCAATATGGTTAGAAAGGGACAGTGTCTTCTGTAAACACTGCATGCTTTTCATCTAACGATTAATTTCCCATCATGTTTGCTGCAGTGCTTTAATTTCCCTCACCTACTTGGTCAACACAAGACCAGACTCAATTTATTGACCAGCAGAACATATGCTGACAACTGTGATTTTTCTTCAAAGGCTTCAGAAAAAGTTTTTCTTACCCCAGGCATATTTCAGTCCTCATAACTGGACTAGCCGTTTCTCAGCTGTCTGAGCGACACTTAAAACACACAAAAAAGTAAATGTAAAGAACCCTAAAAAAGAGACATAAAGTGTGAAAGTATTTTGCCAGAGTGAAAAAAGGAAAGCTGAAATATGAGGCAAGTGAGTAAACCAAAATTCTACTATTATTATACAGAAATAAAACAAATAATATACTGACATCTGATAAATGCGATTATTTGTGATTAATTAACTCGCATATTATAATTACATATATATAGGTCATATTTCACATAAAATAAATACATTTATACATATAATACAATAATAAAAATAACAATTTTAATTACTAATTAATTTATTCAAACTGAATTATATATAATGCTGATTTTAAATATTAATTAAATTATACATATTACATAGAAATAGTTTCACATTTTTAAGGTTGGATAAATGTTACAATTTTATTATTATTATTATCATTATTTAAAAATCTATAAATTATTTAGATATTTATAATGGAATTCTATGGATTTTAATAATTAATAATAATTTTAATTTTCTTTAATCCATACCACATGAACATAATCAGAATGGAGCTGATGGCTGGACGAATTGAGAAAGTAAGAGGGATTTGTGCCATCAGCTGAAGAGGAAAAGTCGCTTTGGTGGTGCAGCAAGTTATTACATTTTGATAAAAGATGATAAAGACAAACATTTTTTTATTTACAATAACGTGTGCTGATGAATCGCTTATATAAAACTAGGAATGTGTATTAAGAAAGCAAATAAGGTCGTCAGGCCTAGTGTGTGTGTGTATTAAAGCCATTCTCTGTTGTGAGAGGGCTCTTTCATCCAGGATTCTTTCGGCCCCTGTCGGAGCGACTGAGGGCCTCTGAGAGGCGCGAGAAAAGCGACGGGGAGGATGTGAGCTAAAGTAAATTTGCAGGATCACTACAGTGACGGTTTTAGTGGCAGTGACAGAAACTGATTAAAGGACCACTGTGGAGAGGAAGAGGGAGAAAGAGCGAACGTAACCCTGGAATTAATGGCGTTCCCATCCTTCTTTCATCCTTCCATCACCACCCAGATAACAGTGAAAGGCTTATAAAATGATATACACCGTTATAAAAACTATAGCATGTAAATCACATCCACCCAATCACTTCAGAAACGCAATAAATTCATGAAAGCGTTTAAGAAGTAGCAGGTCATAATTCACCCCAACAACATAAAATACTTTGTATTTTAATAATTGCATTTTAAATGTATTATATATATTTGCATATTTGATTTAAACTGCATTTATACATACATTTATATTATAATTGTTGTATTTCTTTTAATTTATGCTGATTAAATGTGTGTGTATATACTATTTAATATATATTAGAAATTTAAACATGTACTTCATGATATATTTCATAATAAATTGAAATTATTTAACATTAAAGATATTTAATTAAAATGGTATATTATACACTACTATTGTATAAATATATTCAACTCCTTTAAATAAGCTTAATTTTTGTTCTTCTGACTTCAGGGTGAAATGTGACCCGGGTGTATTTTTGTGATATCTCACAATTGCGAAACGCCTGGTCACATTGCCAGAAGTGAATTTCTTTAAACTGGCATAGACACAAACACCAACACCTGCAGGTACGCAAACATTATGGCAACAATGACTACAAACAGCGATTCACACAAACATATCCAAATCTCCCACAGCCAGACGCACAAACACATGTAATCAGGACGGCCCATATTGGCAGATTTCAAACAGCCTGTGTTGAGTCAGTCTGAGGGTGAGTGGATCAGAACAAGCCTGATCAAACAACATGTTGAGTGCAGCCAAAAGAGGATGGATGAAAACAGACACAAAGAGAATATGAAGAGAAAGGCAGTTTCAAGGCCTATTCGTACCAAGCAGCTGACTTCACAATCATTTCCTGTTTTTGCGCAAGGCCATTGATATTTTAAGGATTAGTTCACTTTCAGAACAAAAATTTACAGATAATGTACTTTCAATAAATTGAAACTTTCTTTCTTCAGTTGTTTTTTGAGGAAAACATTTTAGGATGTCTCTCCATATAATGAATATGTATGGTGCTCCCAAGTTTGAACTTCCAAAATGCAGCTTCAAAGGGCTCTAAATGATCCCAGCCGAGTAAGAAGGGTCATATCTAGCGAAATGATCAATTATATTCGAAACAAATTGACAATTTATATACTTTTTAACCTCAAATGCTCGTCTTGTGTCGTCTCTGCGATGCGCATGCGTAGTCTGTGTGATCCGGGTCAATACAGTTAGGGTATGTCCAAAAACTCCCATATCGTTTTCTTCTTCAAAATCGCCCTACATCGCTGCAAAAGTACCGACCCAGTGTTTACAAAGTGAACATACAAAGAAGATCATACGCCCTTTACAAAAAAAGGTAAAACATCGATGTAGGATGATTTTGATGTTGAAGACGAAAACGAGATGGGAGTTTTTTTGACATACCCTAACTGTATTGACCCGGATTACACAGACTACGCATGTGCATCTCAGAGATGAGACAAGACGACCATTTGAGGTTAAAAAGTATATAAATTGTTGCTAGATGAGACTTCTTTCTCTGCTGGGATCGTTAAGAGCCCTCTGAAGCGTTTAAAATGCATTTTGGAAGTTCAAACTTGGGGGCACCATACATATCCATTATATTGAGAGAAATCCTGAAATGTTTTCCTCAAAAAACATAATTTCTTTACGACTGAAGAAAGAAAGACATGAACATCTTGAATGACAAGGGGGTGAGTACATTATCTGTACATTTCTGTTCTGGAAGTAAACTAATCCTTTAAGTTGAAGTCAGTTGCGTTGCCAAATGTTATAGTGGAGATAAGTCTAATTCTGAATTTGGAAAGGCACAGAAAATAAGTAAGGCATTCTACGGAGCTCTTAAAGGGACATGATTGGGCTTGCAGCAGTAGTCAGTCACATTTAAGTACAGTACATCAGATTTCACTTATTATTACATTAAGATGACTTGATTTGATGACAGATGACTGACAGGAAGATTTCAGAGGATTTGGCATGCGAAACACAAGTGCTCATTTAAAAGCAATTTAATAATGTGGCTCCCTGATGGCCACAAATTATATACAATATAATTACCCAACTATGAAATTGAGAGAGAATGTAAAATCACGGAAAAATAAATATATTGTCTTCCCATCTTGTCCGTTTAGGGGCTCCCTAGAATGCGTCATTTCATTTCCGAACATAGCATTTGGCTTTGGGCACATCCCTATGTTATAGAGTGTGACAACTGGTTCTGTAAGTAAAAACTTCATTCATTTTCTCCATAGAGGAATTGATTTTTAATGATAACAGATCTGTTGTGAGTGCCAAGGTTGTTAATCGATGGTTTATGCGTTTTGAAGCCAACGGTTAGCATTCATTCAATTATGTTTAAATAGCGACGTTTAACAGTGGGATTTGTGGTGGAAGAAAATACATAGCCAATGATGCTGTGCAGAAAATCCCACCAATCAGAGAGTGGCGGCCAGCGAATCATGCCAAACAAGCTTGCAACAAACGTTCACTGCCATGAAACACAAAACCGACTAGTCTCAACACACTTTCCAAATTCTTAAATATTTAAAAATATATATTATCCAAATACTTATATATATATATATATATATATATATATATATATATATATATATATATATATATATATATATATACTGCTGTTCAAAAGTTTGGGATAGGTAAGATTTTTAATGTTTTTTAAAGAAACATTTTCTCCTCATTAAGGTTGCGTTTATTTGATTAAAAATACAGAATAAAAACTGTAATATTGTGAAATATTATTACAATTTAAAATAGTGGTTTTCTATTTTAATATGTTTAAAACAGAATTTATTCCTGTGATGCAAAGCTGAATTTTTAGCATCATTACTCCAGTCTTCATTGTCACATGATCCATCAGAAATCATTCCAATATGCTGATTTATTATCAGTGTTGAAAACAGTTGTGTTACTTTAAGGATTTGTTCATGAATAAACCATTAAAAAAGAAAACAGGATTTATTTATAATAGAAATCTTTTGTACCAAAACACAATACAAGTGTACTATTCATTAATTTTTTTCTTTCTTTTTTTTAAAAGAAATGAATACTTCTTTTTAAGCAAGGATGTGTTAAATTAATAATAAAATAATAAATTAATAAAAATTGATAGTAAAGGCTTATATTGTTAGAAAAATTAAAAAATACAAAATACAAAAGTACACTGAATAAATTTGGAATACATTTGGTTCTATTTGCCTTTTTATTCATCAAAGAATCCTGAAAAAAGTATCACTAAAGCCATTATGTTCACAGTCTAGTATATTTTTTCTGACTTTTTTTAGGTTTGTAATTTTGATTCATTCAAATGACACTGTAAAAAACTATTTGTTGAATCAACTTAAAATGTCACCTGGCTGCCTTATAATTTTAAGTTCAGTCAACTCAAAAAAGTTTAGTCTTAAAATGTTAAGTTGTACTAAGTAACAACTTAGATATTTGAATGGGTTTAACCTAAAAATTTAAGGCAGCAGGGTAACAAATTATTTTAAGTTAACTCAACAAATTGTGTGTTTTACAGTGTAGCTTGGTTTACTGTTTGAATGCAGACTTCAAAATCCCTATGGGAAAAAATTACTTTTGCAACCAATGTGGGCAGGCACTAATGGAATCTCTTGAAAAAATAATGATTTAGAAACTATGTGCCATACTCACACCATTGGTTGCACCTCATTTTTAGAAAAATTCAAATCATGAATAGCATATTATAGTTGTTTCTGAAAATAAAATAAAAAAAAGGTTAGGATAAAGTCAACATTTTTATTCACATTTCATTCTTGGCGAATGTCTTGTTTTATTCGGGATTTCATCACATTGTTGAAAGTAAAATGGTCTGCGAAAGTCGTTCCATGTCGACTTCAACCGATGACAACCGTGAGGCACCTCAGACAAAATTCAGCCATAATGTGTCACCCGGGCGACAGAACCGCCAAGTGTGTCTCTTACTGCAAAATGCAAGCTTGTCAATCAAGAACTGGAGAGCTAGTCTGTGGTCTGAATGTCTCTAAGGACAGAGATGGCATGAGAGAGAAAAACAGAGACAAAGAGACAGAACAGGAGCTACAGAAACACACGTTAGCGAAGGAGAGCGAGAGGGCAATGAACAGAATAGTAAAACAGAAAGATGAAACTGGCACCTCAGATCTCCTGAGCAGACTGACAGGGCCGAGACACGGGGTGAGGGATGGAGAGAGAGAGCGAGAGGGAGAGGAAGAAACAAAGATGGGCTACATCAGGGCACCTGACTGGCATTCTCTTTGTGAATAGAGCATGTCTGCATCCCATCAAACCCCGGTGCACTGACAACAGCCCTGCTCGAGAAACTCTGTGTGATTACACACTTCATTTCTAACCTACAATAAGAGCTTCGACATCGCCAGAAATGTTCAGTTCAGGTCACCTCCTTTTATGTCTGATGGATCTTGCCAAGGATCTATTTGAAGTGTCAGAGATTCTCTCAGGCAAAGGTCAGAAAGAGGTTTTAACACCGGAGAGCAACGAAAAGATGATAAAACCTGTGAAATAACCAAAGTTTAAATACTAAAAAGAGCACATTTAGCAGACATTTTGCTTTTTTTTTTCTTCCCTGGAGTAATGATGCTGAACATTCAGCTTTACTTCACAGGAATAAATTACATTTCAATATAGAGATTTAAATAGAAACCTTATTTTAAATTGTAATAATAATTTTACTGTTCTGTATTGTTGTATAAATACCTTTTATTATATAATTAGAATTAAAATAAATTAAATACAATTATATTTATATAAGTTATATAATTAATTAAATGAATTAGCCTTTGACATACACTACCAGTCAAAAGTTTTTGAACAGTAAGATTTTTTAAATGATTTTTTAATGTCT